>NW_026935375.1:60000-62849 GCF_032062105.1 Saccostrea cuccullata | reverse complement strand
TAAAAGTTCCAAGATTTACACAGCGTTGAGGAAAAGTGTTGTACTTTATACATGAAGTTTGACAAAACAAAATAGAAAATTGTTAAGCATCAAGAATGCAGGATTTAGAAGTGCATGAAGTGCGATTTAACTAGTACCTTTTACTTAACCCAGTGTCTTATATTAGGGCAAATTAGTATGTCCTTTGGTGCAGGTGTGTAGGAAAACTGTACTATGTTTCAGCCATTATAGTTTCACACATTAAAACTTAAGTTCTCATTTGTCATTTTGTCTTCGTCTATTTTTTATTTTTAATTAAGAGGGACATCTTTATCCTTATATCTTGTTCATTCTTTGATAGAATTCATTTTCCTTTAACTTTCTGCAGACCAAGAAGATGTTTACTCCTATCATTTAAACTCAAATGCCTATGGTTTTAAAATACGTGATATCAGTCAATTTTTTTTTTACCCTTCCACAAAATCATATTTTTTTTTTGTTGTACATTGTATTATTGTATGATACTTGTAAATTATGTATAAACCTAGGTGTGTAGTCAAAATGTAGTATTACCAAGAAGGTTGTGTACAATCAGTGCCGTGCCATAGCACACAGAACTGAAATTAAAATGTGCTAAAACACTAGTTTATTCTGAATTTATTGCATGCCACAGTGACTTTATAGATATCTGGTTATAGGTAATATTAAATTAACGTAACAGATTGATTTTTTGCTTCAGGCTTTTGCTGCGAGTTGTTTGTTGCCTGAATAACAGCATTAAATAATTCTGTTATAATTTCAATGTTTTTATGAAAGAAGGGGGCATTTTGGTTTTCATGTGTCAGACATTAGATGAAGCAAGCCTGTCCACTTAATATCTTGAGAAGTCTTTGTTTGACAGATACTAAACTGAGTACGCTGTTCTGAAACAGTCAATACTTCCAGATGTATAAATAAAAAGGACAAATTTTCCTGCTTTCTTAGTGGTACTAGTGCTTTGCCATGGCACAAGACTTTTTGAATATGGACTATTAATTTTTTTCATCATGGACACTGAGTCCTATTATTATCAATTCTCAGTTGACAATACATGTGTGTGCTTGGGGTTCAAAGTGACACTAGAGAAAAAGTATAGATCCACTAGGTGAACTTTATCAGTTGATCTTCCCTGGGACCTGCACCCATTTTGAGATATGAGGAACTGTGCTTAAATTTTCTCCCCCCCCCCCCCGGGCCCATTGCTTCATGGAAAATTCGAAGAGAAGAAACACGTTGCTTGCATTTTTCAAAACAAACCTATTCTCTTTGGTAATTAGGTAAGTACACATGTTTTCCAGATAACGTTAATGGTGGTGATACTTATATAGGAATAGGGTGAAAATCTTCTAATGAACATTATGACCAAAGAAACTGCGGTGAACATTGTGTCCCATGGGCCTCGGAATACACAAAATAGCATTTGTGATTGTAATCAATTAACCAAAACTTCAACTGAGATCTTATAAGTTTAAGATATTTCGTTCTTGTCTGTTTTTCCAAATCAACATTTTTTTCTCTTCTTTAAATTCACATCAGTGATATAATCCTTTCAGAGAGCCTTTGATCGGAGGACATCATAAGCGTTAGAACCTGGAAGGCTTAGCCGCTCCACACGTTTGTTGTTGGCTTGCCCCCCCCCCCCCCCCCTTTGTTTCAATTTGATCCCGACGCCTGTGATTTATGCCCTTCAGTGTATTTGAATTCTTGGAGGACTGAGAAGGTATTGAATCAGTATTTGTTTTAACCTTTAAGTTTTTATTTTCAAAAACTTCCAAGACAGAGAAACGAGACATTAGCAACCTCAGGACTTCATATGAATAGAATTCTATTACAGTTTCTTATCATACAGAGTCGGATTTCAGCACTATTCTATAGCCAAGGCCAAAACTAATTAACTATTCTTTTGCCAAGGCCAACACTAATTAAAAGTGTATATTTACATTGACCTTCATATCTTTTCTACAATTCTTATTTCTGTACGCGACTTGTACTGGTCACTGAAATTCACAGTATGAAAAATAATTACACTGTAACGTGTCATAATTTTTACTTTAAAAAAATCTGATTTATACTGCTTCAATGTAACAGCCTCTCTTTATACTTTTTTCGTGCAGCTGTATATGGTTGCATTTCAAATTTTCAATCTTCCGACTCCCGTTAGAGACGTCGTCGAATGACGTCAGTGAGTCTGACTGATAATTACTCTTGATGGAAAACGTGAAGACGAAGAACAGTCATCAATCTAACAAAAATATATAAACAATACAAATCTGTGAAGAGGGAATAAAACACTACCCCTTAAGATTCCAGAGGTGGGATCAGGTACCCAGGAGGAGTAAGCATCCCCTGCTGACCGGTCACACCCGCCATGAGCTCTGTATACTCATCCAGTAGACGGAGCGTTCCGTAGTCAAAATCAGTGTGAAAACAATGAAAGACCAAACAATTGATAGTCATCCAAAACAAACATCGTCGGATACCCATTGGTGCAGGCACGTAGCATCGATTTTGAAAGTGGGGGGGGGGGGGGCACCAAAAAGTTGACAAGCAAAAAAAAGAAAAAAAGGGAAAATTGCATCCAAAGTCGAAAATCCTATTTCTTGGGGGCTGGGGGGGGGGGGGGGTTAGAGGCAAGCTTTTTTCACTACCAGTTCCTTTCAATATCCATTTTTTAAGCTTACAATACTATATTTCCTTCATATTAATTTACTTTAGTATAAAGCGGGGGGGGGGGGGGGCAACCACCCGATAAAAGAACAATTACAATAGGAAAAGTAATTTTGGCAAAAAAGTGGGGGGGGGGGCACGTCCCTGTGGTGATCTCGTCTTTT
>NW_026935375.1:0-55000 GCF_032062105.1 Saccostrea cuccullata | reverse complement strand
GCATTTATCGTACGTGATCAACGCACAGGTTAAAGCCAAGAAAATTAAAAGTATTGGATTCAAGAACACAAAAGCGAGCTGCACACTCTCCAATGTACAACTCGTAAACTATATGTAGGTTTAAGACTACTGAGTAATTGACATGTACCCTGTACGTGTAAGTAGCCGCTAGATTTATAAAATTTCTGTTATTTAAGAGTATATTACTAACAGGCGGTGCACATTAAATGTTCTGAATCTAAATTTTAACTCATGTCATTTGTGAAACACCGATGCCCCTTATTACTGTTTATGGCGAAGGTTAGAGTTCCTCGAATGCAAGTTTAACTCCAAGGTCAAGAGATAAAACATGCTGTTACATAAGATACAGAAAGAAGGAGTTGTATAAATGAATTCAACTGAATTATGAAAGCAAAGTACAAATCGTACAAAATTTATAATCGAAGTTAAAGTTATTTAAAAATTAAAAGTTGGTCAAACCCCAAAATTAAGGTAATAGGGTAAAATAACTGGTATATATAATAACTTTTGAACAAAAAGATACACGTGAAATATAAATCCTTAATTGTTCAAAAGTTATATCCAAAGTTGAAGTTTTGAAACAGAAGGTCAAATTTCAAGGTCAATTTCTAAAAATGACAGAATTGTTGCTATCCAAACGAAGGTCGTGTCACAAGGACTACACCTGTGAAATATGATAGCCCTGGTTCTAAATGTTCAAGAGTTATAACCAAAGTTAAGGGTTTTTAAAGTGGGTCAAATTCCAAAGTCAAGTTCAAAAGGTCAAAAGTATTGTATTAAAAGGAAGGTCATATCACAATAAATACACATGTGAAGTATGTAGCCCTAGCACCAACTGTTCAAAACTATGGCCAAGGTAAAGTTTGATAAAATGTTGCAAAAGTGGACCAAACTCCAAGGTCAAGGTCAGTAGATCAAACATGTTAGTACCCAGAGAAAGGTCTTATACAAGGAATGTACATATGTAAATATAGTTTTGGGCAAGGTTAAAATTTTCAAACAAACAGACAGCCAGATGGACGGACAAGCAAAAAACTATATACATGTGTCCGGAATCATCGAATCTTCGACTACAGGGTCCAAAGAATGTACTAAACATAAAAGCGTGAGTTTAATCTTTAAAGATGGCATACTAGAGACAATAATGTCTTTTTATTACTAACTATAGATGCATATGATTGTTTGAGTTCTTCAAAAATACATCTGTAAGGTTAGGAAGTCTATAGAAATATAATTGGTACCGACTTAAGATAGGTTTAGTAGAGGTAGTTTAACTACAGGCGAGGTCAGTTTTAGAATTTTAGGTGACATGGTCTAGAAAATATGGTTTGAATTCTTGTACAAGTGTGCTGGAGAAGAAAAAAATGACATCTCTTGGTGACTTTTGTTAAAAGTGTTTGTGTAAAGTTTCAGCGATGTTCACAGAGGGCGAGAGAATCACTCGAGTTTACAGATTTACAAATCATATGAAGTACTACAGCTGAATTTTTTCCTTCGTAGACGGACGATATATTTCATTGAAGACAGATAGATGACGATGCATATTACAACTACCTTTAAATTTTTGAGGTCAAAATATAGGTCGAAGACTAATGAAGGTCACAAATTCATATACTAGTATTTGGAAAAATTGTTTTCATAAAGATAACATGTGCTTTTTCAATTTCAGTTTATATCATTCCTTTCTGTGTCATTAGGAGACTACCCATACGAAAATGTGCAGTTAAGAATAAGATGACCACTTGGCCCTTAGTTGAATCCTAGTACTTTTAAATTCTTTATGTGAAAAAAGAGTTGACCATAGTTTAACACTTCGACTTCGTGAGATCTTGCAGAGTTGACCATAGTTGACCACTCAGTGTTAGAAAATCTCTCCTACATTTATATCTCTGTATATATATACAATTGTAAAATTGCGATGAATTTAATAAAATCGGTTCAGTTCAGCTCATGAGTGTGCACAAGGGTAGAGAAGGAGCTTGGATATTCTTGAATATAGATTCAAGTTGACAAAAGACTCTTACTAGTATCATCGAGTTCTCTCAGCACAGAGATATTGAAAGTTTGAATTGAGTCGGCAATCTGGGTTCCATGAGGTTGAACTGAGTCTTGTAGAGGTTCTTTGAAGTTAAGTCTGACCCTCTTGGGCGTTCTTAAGAGCTAAACCACCTACATTGTCTTTATATATCATTGTAACTAACATGCATTAGTGGCAAAAGGAGCGGCCAAGTATCTTAATTTCAATGATGGAAGCTCTGCAAGAACATAAGAACAGTTTAGAAATTTAAAAGTACCAATTACTAACTGTACCTATATTTTGAAGCAATTACAGAGACCAAGAAACATATTCATTAATCGGAGAAATTCTTCATGTTCGTTTGCTCTATGTTAAGATTTAAAGAAAACTATGCTTAAAATTTCGTTGAAAATAATATATTCAACATTGTATTTGCACATATTAACATTTGAGTAATTTTTTTCTCTCTTGAAAACTAATATATATCTGTAGGAGGAAAAACACTCATCAAGTTGTTGTTCATGTCTCTCCCCTTATTGACATCCTCACCCCACAAATCAATTATAAACAAGCGCCACTTAAACAGCACCACTCAGAACATTTGTACCTAAATTGCACAGCCCTGTTAAAATGTTCGAATCACTTCACACGCTCCTTAACATGTAAAATTTCTTGCATTTTGATACTGACTGACAATTTTAAGAATTTTTAAAAGAATGACCAAACTTTGCAAGCTCATGTACTCACAACAATGCGTCTTACAAAGTGCACGTGCCCGCAGGGATTATCTAGTATTATCTGAGAAAATACTGCGGCTGACCCCGATAATTAGCAGACGTACCCAATTACTGGGTTAATCATGTCAAGGCGCGGGAATTCTTCTGAAACGTCTGCTCTGACTTTTTTTTACTTTTTGTATGAATTAAAGTCAATAACATGAATGGGATGTGAAGGAGAAAATTTCTGACGCATGTCCCTGACGTCTAGACGTCTTTGAAGAGGCTTTATATGACGTCACTGACGTAGTGAAGAAAATGTCTTTTAGCTTCTATGATCAAAACTTCAAATCGTTAACCAACAATAAAGCTATGAATAAAGAAAATGATAATCTTATATACGTTTACATACAATTTAGTCATGATTAATTTTATACATCTCATCAAAAATATATTTCTAGGCGAAGAAGGACAAAAACTGCGAGTTTTGGAACAAAAGTTGTTTGAGATGATACGAGATGAGTATCCGGAATTTTCCGAATCGACAGGACTGGCCGAAAATGACGGAAGAGCAGAGTCCTACACATTCCAAGCATTCGAAAGACGGAAAGTGAGAATAGGACTGTAATCAGATACATGTACTTGTACTCGGATAAAGAGAAAAAATATGAAAAGAAATTGATGAATATAATTCATGCTGATATTATTAATATCATTTAAAACACATCGACTTTACCATGCATAATGTAGTCATTATCATACAGAATTAATAATTTGAATAATTTCTTTAATACCTTTAATTTAGATGAAATAGTCGACTTGGCTTTCGCCTACATCCAGTGAAAGCCTGTCCACTTCTCTAAAGAGAATATAGGCGAAAGCCTGTCCACTTCCCTAAAGAGAATATAGGCTAAAGCCTGTCCACATCTCTAAAGAGAATAAAGTTATACCAACTTAGACTATCCTCTCCAACACAAACAAAACTATATAAAATAGTCAAGAATTCTTAATTTCTTTAATTATGTAATATTTTTATTCATCACCATTTGCTCAAGAATTCTTTTTTCGATAAGAATTAGTTTATCTGTAAATCAGTTTAAAAAAAAACTCGAGAAATTCAAGGACACAGCTATAAAAAATCATTCTAGAATTTTCTACGTTAATTATGCAAAGACATCTTTCTTGATAGCACCTTGACCTTTCAAAAATCCAATTAAAAGATTTAGATAAAGATTAAGATTTTTAGACTTGAGGAGTAAGAATTAGCTGAATGCATTTTGTTTCACGATCTGTCTGGTCTTGATAACCGACTTTTATTTTTATGTTAACAGAATCAGAATATAGAGCTGTTGAACGAGATTAATACCATCAACAAAAAACTACTCACTCATAATGAACTTCAAGATTTAAAAATCCTACACAACCACGTGCAGACGTACTTGAAAGGCTATGCGTTCAGAGAGTAAGTCTAACTCTGAAATTCATTCAAACTTCTCAATTCGATAAAAAAGATACACAGCTAGACAATTATATGATTAAAAGGTATCAAAACAAAACATACTTGCCTTCTTTTATAATCGTTTAAGAATATAAACTACTGTCTTACAAGTTGACTTTACCAAAAAGTGTTTCATTTATGGTAACCAGAGGCCTGTTCAACAGAGCGCTCACTAAAATTCTTTATACTCACAGTACTTCCGATAGAAATGTTCACAAGCGCTCGCTCTATTGAACTTCTAAGCCTCAGAAGAATGAATCACCAAACCACCCCAATCAAAAACTACACAAAATAATTCCAAATAAATATTCTTGTTTTATAGATGGGGAAATCTGAATCCTATAAATTTTCTAGAGGCTCCTTTGAAGCACCGCAGTTGGATTTCAAAATCTATGACGTCAGATCCGGAGAAATATCTTTCAAGACTTCAAGCCATTCCACAACAAGTATGGCATGGTATTCTCTTAATGAATTTAACTTGTTCAAATCACCCGAATACTTCATTTTCTTCATAACGAGTAAACATTTTACTATATTATTGTTTTGATAAATAATTTTAATCCGTTGAACCTTTATTTTTAATTGTTTTCTCCATAGATCAAGGAGCAGATTCAGCTTATGAAGAGGGCCATTCAGCTTAACAGGACAAACCACCTGAATTCTATGGTAGGTATAAATTAATTTAACGAATGTCTATTTTATACCTACATAAGTATAATCGTATATATAAGTTTAATAGTTCAGTTGTTTCTTTATATATATTTGTAAACGGTTCTTTTACTTGAATTTAAAAAAAAAATAATTTTGTATACAGGTTAATCGAGAAAGAATCAATTCAAACGAAACCTTCCAATCTACGTATACATGTATGTCTTGACTTTAATTAAGATTAAACCTCTATGTAATGATGCATTGAGTCCGTTGTATAAAGAAGAGGAATCAAAAAGAGCAATGTTGATAAGGTTAAAACGTTAATAGTGACCATTCTCATAGCTGGAAAATTGTAGATCAGTGGTCTAAAACGTTTGTATGGACATTCATCCCAAATTATTTTTTTTAGATCAATGAACTAAAGATATAAATTTACCTATTCCTAAGAATTGTGAGATTCGTTGTTGTATTTATATTTCGTTTTGATTCGTTTCGAATCCAGGATGGTATGTTTGAAATGATATGGACTGAAATATTTTACGTATACAGACACCAAAGACACGAAAATTCTAATACGTCTTCATCACAAAACTCATCAAGGTATTTATGATCGTTTGTAATTTATTCTCTTCATTGCATGTTTAAAATATGATAAAATTAAATGAATAATTGCTACAGTTGCCTTTTTAAAATTCGCTTAGAACTAATTTCTTAATTCGCTTTTGGAAACAACTTTTGTTTCCGATTCATATTTAATTAATTCATGCAATACTTTGCAATATTAAAAAAAATATCCTAAAAAGAAAATTCTAAGCGAACTTAATTCTTTAATTAAGTAAATTCTGTAAAATCACTTATTTTATTGGGGATTGGTTTTCGTTGTTTCTGATTATGAAGGGACCAAAGAATTCATGTCAATCACAAAATGCATGTTTCAACATATGGCTACTCAAAAATTCTTCATCCACGAAATTAAATTCCAACCATCCCATTTTTCCCATCAAACAAAGAAAAAAAATACGTGACTTTACTGTTTCCATTACTTGACTTTGCTTTTTCATATTGTCCTTTTCATTTTTATAAGTTGACACACGAAACTTATTGTAAAATGATGAAGTTTCTTTTGTCTGACAGGCTGTTACACGTTTGGAACACCAGTACCGAGAACGCAGTAAAGGCTCTTAATAAACTAGCAGAATTCATTGATTCGGTTAGTATATATGGCATTCCCAGAAATTATTAAAAAATACTTCTGAAAACTTATTTTTTAAATTTCAAAATATTTTTAAAAAGTTATTATTAATAGTTACTGTATGAAATCTTCTTTTTTGTATTTTTCCTGTCGATTGCTAATATTCAAATTGAATGCTCTTTGAAAAGAAGAAAGCATATTATCATTATCAAAGAATTGCAAAACTAGTGAAATTATTAAAACACCGAGTATTCTATTGTCTACTGTTATATCACGTGGGGCAAAATATTGAACAATGGAAAGAAACTCGATAGAGGTAAAGAGCTAGCTTTAGTAGGGCTGGGAATGATACCCCATTTTTCTACAATGTGTTGTTTTCACAAGCCTGCGTCCATATGTGAAAGTTATAGTAAACCAGGCCAACAAACTATTTCTCTAACATGAACTTATCTTCTTTTAAATATTTTGTACCTCAATTTACAAATAGACTATAAAATACTTGGTGTTTCAGAAATTCAACAGGTTTAACAATCTTCTGCTAATACCTAGCTTAAATATGCTTTCTATTTTCGATAGCAGTATAATTCTGAACATTAGCAGGCAACAAAAAGGACTAATAATGGGAGGCTATCCATGAAAAAATACATGCACCATTATAGTGTTTTTATTCTATGTATCATTGGAAAATGGTGTTAAATTGTATGTATCATTAGAGAGTTGTGCTAAATTGTATGTTTCATGAGAGACTTGTGTTTCATTGTATGCATCATAAGTGAGCAGTGTTATATATAATTGTATGTATCATTAGAGAGTATTGTGAAATTTTATGTATCATTAAAGAGCAGTGTTATATTGTATGTATGAAGGATATGGAGATAACGAACAGTATTCAGAATCAAAGTCCATAAAACAATACAAAATAGGAGCAGAACAAACAGGGACCTCCGAAACATCAGAGGTGGGATCAGGTGCCATGGAGGAGTGAGCATCCCGTGTGCTCCTTGTCATGGTCGGTAAATAACGGAAAAATCCGTCTCAATTCAATGTGTAAATAATGGTCTAAAAATTGGTATGAAAAACGTCAGTCAGCAGTTGACTCAATGATAAATTGTATTTGCTGACAAGGTCATTGTATCGACCATAGAACTTACGAAGTGATGACTTTAAACGAGACTGCTGATATTATTATTTCATCAACTTGCTCGTCAGTAATTATGTTCCCCAAACGAAGTTGGGGAACATATTGTTTTTACTCTGTTTCTTATTATTATTATTATTATTATTATTATTTTTCTTCTTCTTCTTCCTGGAACTTTTTTGTCCGGGAATGATCTTGTAAACTGTTCGTCCGATGTAGGTAAAACCTTTTTAGGGTTAGTAGACATGTTATGTAGATTTGCGGAATCAAGGTCATTTTGCGTGCACGTGCTTGCAAGAGCGTGCACGTGCAACACGTGAAATGACCAATATAATAGATATAGCCACAACTTTTCTTTTTTTAGATGAAATGCTTTGAAACTCATAATGTGAGGATATATTAGTAGTATAGACATGACGACATGGTGAAAATAGCAAGATCTCACGCGCATGCACGTGCACTTCGCTCTGATTGGCTGCAACTAAAGTCTCAATATCTTTCTTGTTTTTTGACGAAATCCTTTGAAATTTTGAACAAAGCCATGCATTAGGATATCCTACAACATGAAATAAAGCAATTTTCATGAAAACACGTGAATGCACGTGCGCTGCAATCTGATTGGCTGAAACTTTAAACAGCTATAACTCCCTTGGTTTTCAACCAAACAGGATGGGATTTGGAATATAGATAGATATAATGGACTTCTACAAGTAGGTATGGTCACCATGCACATGCATACACGTGCGTGTACATGTGCTGCAATCTGATTGGCTGAAACTTTAAACAGCTATAACTCCCTTAGTTTTCACCCAAACGGGGTGGAATTTAGAACATAGATAGATGTAATGGACTTCTACAAGAAGGTATGGTCACCATGCTCATGTATGCACGTGCGTGCACGTGAAATGAGTAAAATCAAACATACACTTGAATGAGCGTATTTTCTAAATAATTTTGGATTTAATACTTTAATATTCAGTGTATAAAAAATATAGATTTTGTAGACAGGATGATATGGTCATGACGCAAATGCATTCGCATGTTCACGCGTGCAATGCTAAAGTTTAAATGATATTTGTACACTTCTTTGTAAATGTTAAAATCTCAGATGCATAGAGTTTGTCTTATTTAATGAAGCTTACAGGGAATATGACACCAAAAGGGAGTTGGGGAGCGTTTGGGGAACATCTGTAACGGTCCCCGTTACAATTAGCACTAGTTTACCTCGTTTTAGAAATTGTTCATACGTAGAGCATGCTCTTACGTATCTTATCAAATGAGATACATAAACTCCGTATGCTGGTGATGAAGGTATATTGCTGCATAAGTAAGGGAAGTTGACGATAGAAAAGTTAAAGTCATCACGTTTATCATACAGCTTGGTTGTTAGAATGCCATTGACGTCTTTTTCAAGTAAAATATCCAAGTAAGAAACAGATGTGTCAGACTCTGTGGTATCTTTTATTTCAAGCTCTCCGGGATACATATCGTATCGACGTAGGAATGGAAATTACCATTGTTAATTGACAATTCATCGTCGATATATCGTTATAGTAGTGTCGAATTGTATGTATCATTAGAGAGCACTGTGAAATTGTATGCATCATTAGAGAGTAGTGTTAAATTGTATGTATCATTAGAGTGTCGTGTTTAATTGTATGTACCATTAGAGTACATGTAGTGTTAAATTGTATGCATCATTAGAGTAGAGTTATATTTTATGCATCATTAGAGCAGTGTTACAGTGTATGTATCATTAGAGTAGTGTTAAATTGTATGTATCATTAGAGTGTTGTGTTTAATTGTTATGTATCATTAGAATGTCGTGTTTAATTGTATGTTCCAATAGAGTAGTGTTAAATTGTATGCATCATTAGAGTAGCGTTAAATTGTATGTATCATTAGAGTAGAATTTTATGTTATGCATCATTAGAGCAGTGTTAAATTGTATGTTTCATTAAAGAGCAATTTTAAATTGTATGCATCACTGGAGAGTAGTATTATATCGTACGTATCATTAGGGAGTAGTGTTAAATTGTATATATCGTTAGAGCAGTGTTAAATTATATGCATCATAATTTAACCTGAAAAAGACATTAATGACAATCTTACAACCAAAGTCTATGATAAACGTGATAAGATTAACTTTTCATTTGCCAGCTTCCCTTACTTATACAGCAATATACCTTCTTCACCTGCATACGGAGTTCATATCTCTCAGTTGCTTCAATATGCAAGAGCATGCTCTATATATGTACAATTTCTAAAACGAGGTAAATTATTGACAAAAAAGTCGATGAAAAAATAATATTAGCAGTCTCGTCCGATCAGTGTCTTCTTCTTTTTGGATTCCAGAATAAAATTGAAAATTCCAAAATCTTATTGCAAATCTACATGACATCACCTATCATAATCCAAAAGATTAATATGGCTCTGATTTTTAAAATTTTAAAAGAAGGTTGAAGAGAAAAGTGTTACAGATTGATAAAAGTAACAAACTCGAACTTTCCATAGAAAGAGCGAATATAATAATCATTTTATCGGTAGCCGACTAAAGCAAGTATTTTTATGTTGAGATACTTGTATTATTTTATTTCGTTAGGCATTGTTGAAAACTATATTAGATTTTGATTTTGCATCACAAGAAACGTAAAAACTTTGGCAAAGCAACAATCACGGTCATGTCTTATCATGAACACATATGTTCAAGTGAAGATTTAAAAATATTTTGTTTTGTAGGAATACCTTCCGTCCAGTCGTAGGAATATAGGAGCTAGCTCCCTTCCTGGTGGAATGGAATATTATCAGGCCTGCCTGGACTACCACTTGGGAACTCGACTAACACCACGGGAGGTTCACGATCTAGGACACAGTGAAATCAAAAGAATAGAAAAACTAATGAAGAAGGTAAAGATCAGGGAAAAAAAAATTCCTCTTTGAGCTGGTTTTTAAGTACATGTACTTGTATTTCTTTTTAACTCATTTCTAGTAACATACTGCAACTGTGTTTTGAAAGGTGTTCAAGAAGAACACATTGATGTAATTAATTTGAAGTTTTCTAAAAATGGTTTCAATAACACGATAATTGAACATTTAAAGCAAATAATTCTTTGCATATTTGAATAAAAAAAAACTATACTTTGTCTTCACCGTAACATATTTACTGTTTTGTGAACAATAAATATTGGAAGTCATTTCTAAGGTGATGAGACAAGTTGGATTTACGGGGAAAATATCAGAATTTGCTTGGTTCCTGAACGAAAAGATTTTATATGAAGACACAAAGGTATGAAATAGCAGGTTGATCTATAAACTTCCGATAGCACAAATTATGAATTTTAGCAACATGATGTGGAAAAATGTCTTTGACGATTTGTGATGAATTAACACACTAGATATTCTGTCTATATGATTGTAGTGGAACGTATTCCAAAGTTACAGGAGTGCCATAAACAGCGCCCGTGACTCGTTATGGAGCTCCTTCCAGAGAATTCCACTCACACCACTTAAGTTTGTATAAATTTTGTTTAAAAAAAATAAATTACTTTGAGTTCTATGTGCATTGCATCAAGACAAATAGATGTTAATCAGAGAAAGCCATTTTGCATAAATTTCAATTCTTTTAAAATATTTACCACCTTAAGTACAATTATGTAATGAATAGGACAAGAAACACAAATGAAAGCAGATTGAAGATACTAAAGTAGTAACTTGTCAAAAATGAGATTTTTTTTTAGAAGTGTTACACTGTCTGCAGATGAAAAACACCCGTCGAACTTAATTTAAAAGAAATTCTTTTCTTTCTCACCTCCCAAAACCAAATTCTTGATATTAAAACATTCGAAGGTTGTTTAAAAATCTGAATGACTATAAAATCAAAGAAAAATCACACATTTACATTAACATTTATTTTTATCTGTGTTAAACGGAAAAGGACAGAATTAGTCCCTTCACATAGAATTTTGATGGACAAAAATTCATGTTATATGTAGAGAGTGTGTCTTTGGTCCTATTCTATGAAAAAGCGTTTTTTTTTATACCACAGGATGAGGGAGTTCGTAGACAAAATCTTTATTATGATATATAAATTCAATTCAATTCATTTTGTAATAAGCTATTGTTGAGCTACTACAGTGCAAGCACAAGAAGCAATCCATTTCGCTTCATTTAATTTTAACTTTATTAATTTCAAAAACTAGAAAATATCAGATACCGGTGTTTATTTTAAAAGAACTTTTTTTTTTTAATTTTGTGAACAATTATTTTCATATGCTTATTTTCAGAATAGTTACCTATAACGATTCAAGGGTACCAGCGAGGGGCCACTACACCAATAATGTGTTTTATATAAATGTACATTACGAAAATAGGTAAGATAATTAATTTCTTTCTCTATTCTATGTCCAGAAGGAAATTGTGAATTAATAAAAATTATATATTTCTAGAAGTCCGTATTTTTAGCTCTATTGGTCAGAGACCAGAAGAGCTTCTGCGATAGTAATGCGTCCGTCGTCCGTCCGTCCGTCTGTCTGTCTGTAAAATTTTTTTTTTCAAAATGCTACTCCTTCTACAGTTTTAGTCTGATTTCAATATAACGTGGCACACAAGTAGACTTCACAAAGATACATAATTCTGTTTATCAGTTTTTGATTTCGATGAACGTTGTTGCCGTGATTTCTAAAATAGAAATTTCTTCGAAATACTTTTAAAATGCTACTCCTCCTACAGTTTTGGTCTGATTTCAATATAACTTGGCACACAAGTAGACTACACTAAGATACATAATTCCGTGTATCGGTTTTTGATTTTGATGAACGGTGTTGCCCTGGTTACTAAAAATGGAAATTTCTGTACAATACTTTTAAAATGCTACTTCTGCTACAGTTTTTCAGAATGCTACTCAAAATACAGTTTTAGTCTGATTATAATATAACTTGGCATGCAAGTAGACTACACTGAGACACATAATTATCAGTTTTGTGTTTTTGATTTTGATGAACCATGAATCTTTGGTAACTAAAATTAAAAATTCTGTAAGTTTTATTAAAAGTTACTCCTACAGTTGCCTTATTGCAATCTTGCCACAAAAAAGAGACTTAATCAAGGATCATCATTCTATTTGTTGCTTTTGTAAAGTTTTAAGTACCAATTGCTACTTTTCTCTTCCTTTATTTTAAGTACAAACCAGTAGAGCTACAATCTCAACAGAGACTTCTGGTTTTTACTTATGTACAATGTACTCAGAAATCAAAAATATAGATTTAAGGGGACATCCAAGTACCAAATCACTTTTTATGTGAGGTATAGTGAAACCCACTACAAAAAGACTTGATATTATATTCATGAAATTGTCTAAGTGATTTCATGAAAATACTAAAAAGGAAAAAAAATAAATGTTCTACAAAAACATGGTATAAGAACAAAATACACAAATACCGTAATGAAGGATTTTTTTCCTGTTTTCAGAACAACCTCTAACGTTCTCCCTCTGGCTTTTCATGAAGCTTATCCGGGTCACCATTTTCAGGTAATACCGAATTATAAATATATATACATGTATTAAGACTCCTTTAAAATGTTATTATTCAGAAGAATCATTTAAACGTTGACCTTCATTAACCTTTATTTCAGGAATGTTATAAGAGGCAGCAGACCCTCCCGTTATATCGGCGTCACCTCCTTTACCGCCGACGATACGCCATACCCTTTACATACCCAACTTACGCAGCATATAGTGAGGTACATAAGAAAGCACCAGTGATTCTTTTTTAAGTTTTCTGGTCACCTTCAAAACATTCACCCAGCTTGCATTTAAAACAAATATATACATGAAATAATACAAAAACTGTGACGATATTAGAAACAACATATAGTGAATATATATACTTATAAATATGTAAAATATAGAGTAGAGACTGAATATGTAAAAAAAAAAATGTATATTATAATAAAATTTGCTTTGATTGAAACTAAGAGATATTGACAAGTATTCAAGGTCATAGTTCATTTAAACAATACAAATTGGAAGCAGAGCAAACACGGACCTTCAAAAACATTCGATGTGAGATCAGGTGCCATGCAGGAGTGAGCATCTGGCGAGGGACACCTGTCCTTTGCTCCTTGTCATGATCGGGAAAAACGTAAACAATCGTAGATAATTCAGTGGGTAAATAATGGTCCAGCTATCAGTATGAAAAGCGCCAGTCAGCATTTGAGTTAGCGATAAGTTGTATTTGCTAACAAGGTCATTAACTTTTGATGTCCTATTCCATCAACTTGTTTGTCAAAAGCTTCTTTTAGAAATTATTCATACATATAACGTACTAGTACTCTTGCCGATCGAATCTATGAGAGACATACAATCCATATGTAGATTTTACGGGTATGTTGCAATATAAGTTGAAGATTGAAAAAGTGAAGTCATCACGTTTATCATAGAGCTTTGTTTATGTTAAATAAAATTTAAATATAAAATTTATTTGTGAAAGTATGCTAAATGAATTCTGTTATAGGGCTGGGCGCTGTATGCAGAACAGTTAGGGATGGAGATGGGATTTTATAAAACTCCTCTGGAAACGTAAGAATCTTTTCTTATATTTATGTAGTTGATTTTTAAATGCAATTAAGCCGGACAAGATGTACCATTTTATGAAAGAGACAGTATTGTAAAGCGTACTAAAACATGTAAAATTCCAATGATATTTAGTTTTCAGAAATATTTATCAGAAATCTTCAGAGCGTGTCGACTGGTTGTGGATACGGGAATACATGCTTTTGGGTGAGTATATGTCAAATAATTTTCATGGAAAAGGGGATAAAAACTATTAAGTTATTTAATTGATTGCTAGCATGTTCTCTTTACAGTAGAAAGAGAGACTAATAGCTCTCTTTTTTAACGTGTGATTTTCAGAAATCTTGATATTTGTTTTATATAGCAGCATGGTGATTTTTTAGCTCTACTGGTCAGAGACCAGAAGAGCTTATGCGATAGTAATGCGTCCGTCGTCCGTCCGTCTGTCTGTCTGTCTGTCTGTCTGTCCGTCTGTCTGTCTGTCTGTCTGTAAACAATTTTTCAAAATGCTACTCCTCCTACAGTTTTGGTCTGATTTCAATATAACTTGGCACACAAGTAGACTACACTAAGATACATAATTCTGTGTATTGGTTTTTGATTTCGATGAACGGTGTTGCCGTGGTTACTAAAAATAGAAATTTCTGTGAAATTCTTTCAAAGTGCTACTCCTCCTACAGTTTTAGTCTGATTTCAATATAACTTGGCACAAAAGTAGACTACACTAAGATACACAATTCTGTGTATCAGTTTTTGATTTTGATGAACGATGTTGCCGTGGTTACTAAAAATAGAAATTTCTGTGAAATTCTTTCAAAATGCTACCCCTCCTACAGTTTTAGTCTGATTTCAATATAACTTGGCACACAAGTAGACTACACTAAGATACACAATTCTGTTTATCGGTTTTTGATTTCGTTGAACGGTGTTGCCGTGGTTACTAAAAATAGAAATTTCTGTGAAATTCTTTCAAAATGCTACTCCTCCTACAGTTTTGGTCTGATTTCAATATAACTTGGCACACAAGTAGACTACCCTTAGATACATAATTCTGTGTATCGGTTTTTGATTTCGATGAACGGTGTTGCCGTGGTTACTAAAAATAGAAATTTCTGTGAAATTCTTTCAAAATGCTACTCCTCCTACAGTTTTAGTCTGATTTCAATATAACTTGGCACACAAGTAGACTACACTAAGATACATAATTCTGTGTATCGGTTTTTGATTTCGATGAACGGTGTTGCCGTGGTTACTAAAAATAGAAATTTCTGTGAAATTCTTTCAAAATGCTACTCCTCCTACAGTTTTAGTCTGATTTCAATATAACTTGGCACACAAGTAGACTACACTAAGATACACAATTCTGTTTATCGGTTTTTGATTTCGTTGAACGGTGTTGCCGTGGTTACTAAAAATAGAAATTTCTGTGAAATTCTTTCAAAATGCTACTCCTCCTACAGTTTTAGTCTGATTTCAATATAACTTGGCACACAAGTAGACTACACTAAGATACATAATTCTGTGTATCGGTTTTTGATTTCGATGAACGGTGTTGCCGTGGTTACTAAAAATAGAAATTTCTGTGAAATTCTTTCAAAATGCTATCCCTCCTACAGTTTTTGTCTGATTTCAATATAACTTGGCACACAAGTAGACTACACTAAGATACACAATTCTGTGTATCAGTTTTTGATTTTGATGAACAGTGTTGCCGTGGTTACTAAAAATAGAAATTTCTGTGAAATTCTTTCAAAATGCTACTCCAAATACAATTTTAGTTTGATTATAATATAAATGTGGCATGCAAGTAGACTGCACTAAGAACATAAAGAGACTTAATCAAGGATCATTATTCTATTTATTGCTGTTGAAAAGTTTCAATTTCCAACTGCTTAAGTACTTTTCTCTTCCTTTGCTATAAGTACAAACCAGTAGAGCTTCAGTCTCGACAGAGACTTCTGGTTTTACTTTGAAGTTCAACAATATAATCCATTTTTACAGAAATTGTAAAAATGTCTTCTTGAAAAAAAATTAATAGCTTAACTTCATCTGACATAAAAGATTCAATGTTTCAGATGGACAAAAGAAAAAGCTGTTGATTTCATGAGACAATACACGAATGCACCGTATGGGGAGGTAGCACGAGAAATAGACAGATACACCACGTGGCCTGGACAAGCCTGTACATATAAAGTTGGGGAACTGAAAATTAGAGAACTTCGATCTCGAGCAGAAAATATGTTGGGTAATTGTTCACAGCTGCATCTGCTTATTTACAGAAAATATCATGTATGCTCATAGAGCAGTTGCTGTAGGTGTATATTCCGTTAAAATATTTAATATGAATCCATGTTTAACATACATGTATTTTTAATTCTTTAGGTAAACAATTTAATATTAAAGAGTTTCATCATCAAATATTGAAAACGGGGCCCATTAGCTTGGACATTCTGGAGGAGATCGTAAATGACTGGATAATACACAAAATGTCCCCTATTATATCAGATCCAGTCTTATCCCCACAAGCTCTATCAAGAGGGACATCTGTATTTAGCAATTTTTTACTTACATCATTATCAGCGTTTATTATTGTTTCATTTTGGAAGACGTTTATATGATATTAGTGTATATTGATTTTTTTCTTTAGTAAAGTCTGTGCAGTGTTACCCTGTGTGGCAGGTTTAATGCATCCATAGGTTGACATTTAGAAGAAAGAACTAAAAGATAACCTCAGGTCTAACCCTGTTTTTTATAGAGTACATCAAAATAAATGTTTTGTTGAAACACAATTAATTGATGAATGCAAAGCTGTACTGTGTATCAAAACAACTCAAATACAATCATCGCGCGAATTACCTTGCCTTTAGAAAAGAAATGATTACCACCCCCATCAGCATCCACGAAAAAATTAAATTCGACTATTAAAGAAATGTTATAACGATACATTGACCATATATAGGACCTTTTCAGAGACAACTTAAAAGAAAAAAATGTCATCTCTTAGATATAATAAATGTACTATGTGCGATAAATTGTCATCTAGGATTGATTATAGCTTTTAATACAGGTTTATCTTGTACAAGATTATGCTTCTATACCTTGCTGTGAATATACATCATGTAGCTAATTTAAAACTAAATTAGCTAAAACATAACTTGGTTATTCTTTACAATCAATCAGATATTAAATAGCATTTTGGGTATACCAAATAATAGTTGTTTTTTTCCTTAAAAATACCCTGCTGGACAAAGCACAACAGTTTTATGCATGTATAGATTTTTTTTTTGCAAACATAAATTTATGTGAGATAGGTTATCTAATTCAATGTTTTAAAGTGGATCGGTAGTTCTAGGGAATATTCGTATTCAAAGACAGAAAAAGAGGGTTGGAAAAGTCCTAATATGAAATACATGTAAGATTATTTTAACAATGCTTAATCATCACGTTTATCATGGTTTTAGATAACCATTTACGTCTTTTTTTTTTAGTAAAATGTCCGAATATGAAACAGATGTGTCAGACTATGTGGTATCTACTAAACTTAATAAATTATCAAGTAAAAATAATCCTTTGTACAATAAAAATACCAAGAGGATTTTAAAATGCTTGGATACTTGAAATGATACTATTCAAACAAAATGTCTATATTATGTGAATGAATATAATTATGAATTATGACACTTGTTTGGTCAATAAAACTTAATAACTTTTATTGTGTTTTCTTCGCTTTATACAAAGTTATGCCGTACTCTACAATTTGTACTCGTATATTCTGACAAGGCCTTTTTGATTCCCTACCCAAAGAGTAGACTTGAACAGAGAGAGTCTATATGGAAATTTTCCTTCCTTCTCTGTCATTAAATACATTAGAAACTTCCCTTCATGGCTCAGTAAGTGGACACAATGGTTGTAATGATCAGTAAGAAGAATGTTACAATGGCGGTCACATGCTACATCAGTGGGCCTGAAGTCCGCTGCCAGGTTCTGTCCATGGTAAACAGACTTTTGAGAACCAGAAGAGGACAAAATTATCATTTCACCTTTAGAAGCACTCGTCCAATTCAAAACGCAGATATCGGTGTTGCTGCTCTGCGAAACACGGACCGGCAGAGTGAATAACTTTGTCTGGCTGTCTTCATGGAATTCGTACTCACGAATGACGTCACCAGTCCACGAGAGTTGTCTTATCAGATTTCTGCTGCGGGACTCCAATTTATAAAGTTCTGTTTCAGTGTCCCTTAGGGTCACCAGAAATCCTCCACCCAAACACTGACAGATTCCTCCTGGTGACAAAGGATGTGTACTGACAATTGTAGAAACAGATCCTTCCGGAGATAAAATCTTGACAGAATTGTCCTTAAAGTCAGTGAAATAAATTTCATTCTTTTCAGTCACACAGATATCAGTGGGGTGGATATTGTGTTTCTGTGCTTTCTCACCTTGTTTGTTGATTTCTTCAACATACCCTGATTTTAATTTCCTGATATAACACAAATCGTCGCTAAAGGCTTTTAATAAAACTATTCGCTCATCTCCATAGTTAAAAGAGGACGTTTCCGTCGCGCTGACGTCATCTAAGTCCAAAGTCTTTCCAGTTATTGACTCCACCAGGTCATCACTGATGTTTCCTCTACTGTATCTCACTGATTGTTCGCAGTTCTTAACATCGATGTCACTTTCAGATAGAAGGAGTGTCAATTCTTTATGGTTGGTTATCAAACTAAGATCAGACATGGTTCTGTTGTTCTCCTCCATGAATTTCATGATCTTAACTATTTTGTTCTTCTTCCCGATTAGCTGAGATTGGACAAGATCAACTTGTTCATTCTTTTTTGACAGATTGTCTTTCAACATTTGTTCTTGTCGTTTTTTGATATCTGAAAGCCTGGTCATTAGTTCATCCCAGTGTTTCTGCAATTTTTTAATCTCACATTCATGACCTTCTTCATTTTTTGTGATTTGTTTTAACATCTTCTCCATCTTTGAATCAATCCGTGGCAGCTCATCTTTTTTAATCCTTTTGAAGAATTGACTAAGACCTTTTCGTATTTGACCAGCAGCTGTAGGTAATGTGTTCCAGTCATGATCTTTGTGAGTTATTTTGGCACAGACAGTGCAAATAAACTCATCACAATCTTCACAAATCAGATGAAAAGGTAGATTGTGCAATTCACACATTGGAATATGCTCTTGGGGAGAGCCCAGTATGTATTTTACTTTACTTGCCGCCATGTTTGTTATGTTGCCTACAAAAAGGGTGTCCCAATTTTTGAATGATTTTAGATAAGGTATGCTAAATATAATATAAGTTTACACAGACTTAAAATCAGCAAGACATGCAATAAAACATGTCTGAACAAAAGATGTATTTTATCATTCTTGTCATTTACTTAGATAGTATTTGACCTAGACATCTAGGTGAACAAAAAATGTATATGGAAATTTATATCGTTTATTTTATTGATTTAAAAACATATCGATTTTATTTAGAATAGAATAGTTAATTTTTTTTACAAAATAGTTAAACATGCAATTAATTATTTTTATTACGCTTTGTTTTTGTATTATTTGGTATAAATGACCGATAAAAAGTTTGATTTTCTGCCTTTGTCGCCTCTAAGAGATTCTAAAAGGTCTTCACTAAAGCTTCAGGTGAAATACTTTAATTTGGTTGTCAATTTCCACTTCTTTCTTCAAAAACCTTATTTTTCTTGCTTTTTCTATCTTTTTCTCTTGGATACTTTTGACTGTATTTATTTGCATTTTTCATTTATTCTTTGCTAATAAAGGCTATATTTATTGTCCCCCGCTTGAAAAGTGGGGGATATTAATTTGGGTTTGTCCGTCCGTCCGTCTGTCCGTCCGTCCGTCCGTCCGTCCGTCCGTCCGTCCGTCTTTCTGTCTGTCTGTAACGCTTTTGTTTCCACACGATATCTCGAGAACCCTTTGAGCTTTTGCAATGAAATTTAGCATAGCAACTCCCCATGGACTAAAGAAGACCCCTATTGATTTTGAGGTCAAAAGGTCAAAGGTCAAGGTCATAAATAAGCAAATTCTGTCTGTTAAAACACTTTCGTTTCCACACGATATCTCTAGAACCATTTGAGCTATCGCAATGAAATTTTACATAACAACTCCCAATGGCCTAAAGAAGACCCCTATTGATTTTGAGGTCAAAAGGTCAAAGTTCAAGGTCGTAAATTTATACATTCTGCCTGTGTGTAACACTATCATTTCCGGGCGATATTTGAAGAAGATTTTGAGCTTATGCAATGTAATTTTATACCAAAACTCCCTAGGACGTCTCTCGCCCCTCTCAAAGTGCCCCGCCCCGTTTGTTTTATTAGTATTTATAGTACTGTAGATCACTAAATTTTCGCGACATCTTATTTTCGCGAAATAGTCGCTGATTCTTGATTAGCGAGACAAAATTTTCACGAATTGTGGTTATTGGTCTATATAATCTTAAGGAATACTATTATACGCGAGAATTTAATTTTCGCGAGCACACTGTCTCGCGTAATTACGCGAAAATAAAGTTCTCGCGAATAAAAAGTGATTTACAGTATTACATGTCGCTATTTTTAGCGCAGGGGCATGAGGAGTTATTGCGTATAAAACAGGTTCTCGGTGGACTTTATGTTCTTATTACATCTATTAGAACTGTTTAATAAAGGCTAAATAAATCAAACACCATGGATTGTGTAAAATTTTGAGAATACCGAACATGAAAACATGAATATATACATGTATGTGACTTCAGTTCTGCATATACCTCATTCCGCGTAAAGCGACTCCGTGGTGTAGTGGTTATGTCTATCGCTTCAAATGGAGGTCCCGGGATCGAATCTCGATCGATCCTTTTTTTTTTTTTTTTTTTTTTTTTACATACTTTTTTTTTTACTAAATGATAGTATTCAGCATGTGAAATGAAAAATTTATGAGGTTATAAAATCATCATTACAGTGTGATAAATATTCCATATAAAAAAAATCTTCTATACACATAATAAAGAATAAGCAATCAAATCTTTATATGCATATTGACATACATGTATTTTATTTCCTTCAGTATACATGTATACATTTAATAATTCTACAAATTCAGTCAGGGGGAGCCGACTTTTTCCCTAAGCGGGGGACACGAATTCTCTGAATTAGCTTGTTAATTAAGTGATTATCCTGTATCTGAAAACAGGTTTTTCTGTTTGTTGCACGATGAGATGACTTTAAGCCCTCGGGCCATCATCAGCCTTACACTTTATTTATACGAGGTTGTTCTCTCTTGTAGTTCAAATCCTTTAGATTTTTTTTGTATAGGATGCAATGACTGTACATTTGTGCTTGCTTTCACTGTTGCATTACATTGTAAAGACATCTTTCCATTCAAATAAGTTCATAGATTATGACAACAAATCCTCAGAAAATGCGCTTTAGTGAGGTTATTTCAGAGGCTACCGGGTTTTTGTTCTAGTTGTCTCTCGCCCATACAGGTTCTCACTTACTTAAACAAAATCAACAATCAGACTAGTTAAAATGTCGAAGAATACTCTTGGTTACCATACTCAAAGCGCACCATCATGATGCTTGTCTAGTTTCTTCTCAAGACAGTCCCAGTAATTTAGCCATTTTGATAAAGTCTCCACAGAGATGCTAAGTTTAGCATTGGGAAATCTATAAATATATTTTAATTTCCAACAGTTTTTCTTTGGTGACTCTATTAAGTTCAGTGTGTTGATTACTCGATATTTACAACTGAGAGCAAGGACAAGGTAAGTAATAAAATCTCTTTTATGTCCTTTGTTTTTGTCTCCAGGAACGATGTAAAAGTTCATATATTAAAAATCTGAAGCCATCCCTCTTGAAAAAATAATTATAGATTTGAGGTATTGGGATTCAAAAAGGACACAGAAAGGTTCAAAGTATGCTCTATGTATAAAGAATAGAAATATTTTTAAAAAATAACATTTTATGCGAGAGGCTGTACATTCCTTTACATTTAAGGAATTCAAGTACACTGAAATGAAAGACTAATCTCATTCAAATGAAAAAGACACATATTCAAATGAAAGAGACACATATTAAGCTTCATATACTCAGTATTAGATATTTCAATTCAGATATCCTTTATTCAAGTTTGTTTCTTGTTTCTTTATTCGAGTAATAACACACGTTTTACACATACAAGAGGCCCCATGGGCCACATCGCTCACCTGAGCACTGTGGCTAGGAAAAAGTAAAAATTGGTTTATTATTGAAAAGTTTAAATCACAAAGTAGTCCCATGACCAATCATGGCTTTGCTATTCTTGAGAAGATGATTTTTAAAGAATTTTCCTATATATTTCTGTGTAAAACTTTGGTCAGCCATTGTGGCCCCGCCCTACCCCCGGGGGTCATGATTTGAACAAACTTGAATCTACACTACCTGAGGATGCTTCCATATAAATATGAGCAATTATGGCTTTGCAATTTTTTTGAGATTTTTTTTTTTAAAAATTCCTATATATTTCTATGTAAAACTTTGGTCGGCCATTGTGGCCCCGCCCTACCCCCGGGGGTCATGATTTGAACAAACTTGAATCTACACTACCTGAGGATGCTTCCACATGACTTTCATCTTTCCTGGCCCAGTGGTTCTGGAGAAGAAGATTTTTAAAAGATACCATTTATTTTTCATTAATTCATAATTATCTCCCCTTGGAAGAGGGCTTGGCTCTTCATTTGAACAAACTTAAATTCCCTTTACCAAAGGATGCTTTGTGGCAAGTTTCGTTAAAATTGGCCCAGTGGTTCTTGAGAAGAAGTCGAAAATGTGAAAAGTTTACAGATAGACAGATGAACGGACAGACAGAAGGACTACAGACAAAATGTGCTCAGAAAAGCTCACTTGAGCTTTCAGCTTAGGTGAGCTAAAAACGAATGATCAGTCTGTACAAGTGAAATAATAAAATGATATATATTTACAAAATTATGGAGAATATATGGCAAAGTTCAATATTCACAGAATTCTGTAATCGCATATATTATTTTTATGTGGTATAAAGGATTTCATTTTAGTCTTATCATTCTTGTAAACTTTATTATTAAATAAATACTCAGTATATTATATTTACAAACAATTCTAAATTTCTGCACGCCATTGCAAGTTAGCTTTGGTTTTTTCAACGAAAAATCCTCTCTTGTTGCCGAGGTAATTGTCCAAATCAGATTGTGATTCAAATAAATGCACATGGAAAGGGCTTCCTCTCACGTGACGTCCTGACCATTTGACCCCTATGACGTATTCTCCAGGTTCTTCCGGGTCATACGAACACAACACAGTTCGATCATTCTCCTCTTCCCTTTGAATGTTAACTTTAAATGCACCTTTTCAAAGAGGCAAGATGTTAGCAAAATGTACTATATATATTAAAGAATTGTTGATAGAAAATAAATAATAATGTAATCTTTTTCTGTTTTAATCAAGTATCATTGCAGTAAAATTTCCTAACAAAAATACTGAAACTGTGATATCACAAGTACAATCATTCTTTGATAAATTATGGAATTTTTGTTCATAAAATCTACTGATTACAAAAACTATTGAAAAATGGGCTCAGGAAAGTTAAGTATTTTTAATTTTGGAGACATACCTCGTGGTCCTCTGATCCTGACCGCTAACTGACCGGCGCCTGCGCCCACGGTCTCCACCAGAAATTTACTCTCAAATGTCTGAACTAAACCATCCTGCACCCCAGGTCCATAAACTTTCACTTTGCGTGGATCAGGGGGCTCTCCCACAGGAATTTTAAAGGGACTGCCTGAGAGAATATCAATAAAATACGTGTTACAAAGCAAAATGAACTAAGAATCTTTATAGTTTTCATTAAGGCTTTTGCTGTCATTTGAAAGGCATTTGAGAGCTCTTTGAATATTCCAGATTATTCCTTGGTTCCTGAATTCTTGCATTAATTAAACTACTATAGTGTTTGCCTTTCAAATGCTCATCTTTGATCTCTACTAAATAAATAGTTATTTATACTTGATAATGTAATAACACACCTGGTACATGTTCATGATCATAAGTAATCTCCAGTCTGTATCGACACGCCTCCCTTGGGTACATGTGTACTTTATAAAAACCATTACGCTGATTGAAAACATCACATCTTGCTTCCCTTAATTCACCATGACAGTTAACCTTGATCTCACCTGATAACAACGACAAAATATTGTGCTAGTCATAGTCCCACTCATTCCAGAAACAACAACGATTTGAAATCATTACATGAACCACATACCAAATCCAGCTTCTGTTGTATCGATATCGAGGCGCAATTCTTGGCCAACATAACCTCCTCTGAGGCCTTGACCCGTAACCTTTACTTTATCACTTGCTCCTTTGCTTGAAACTGTTATCTTGAATGGACAACCGGGAACAAGTTGTTCGGACCAATAAACGAATAAAACATAAGCCCCTAAAAATAAATCTCGTTCATTTAATGGAAGAAATGAACAATTTAATTTTGTATATGGGATGGCCTTCGACCAATTTTATATTTATGGCATATAGAGCCTGAAACCTCTCCTTTTAATAATGTGTAATTGTGGTGTTTCAGTACTTTTAACTTATTACAAATTTGTTTACATGTGTTACCTGGATTTGGAGCGATATATGTGCATTTGTATCTGTCATACTTCATAGGTTTAATGTCCACATCAACATCTCGTTTGACACCTTTCAATAAAGCCCGAGGAGTCCCTGAGAATAAAATAAATTCACACACGGTCACATGGACCATATGAGAGAGAGAGAGAGAGAGAGAGAGAGAGAGAGAGAGAGAGAGAGAGAGAGAGAGAGAGAGAGAGAGCAGATTTCAAATTCAGTACCTGGACCAGCCTGTCTGCCATTTATGAGAAATTCTGCCGGAACTAATGCGCGCGCCGTTTCTCTACCTTTGCCCTCAATGACAACCTTAGTGTGATCAATCGGAAGTATGGGACCTGGACAGTAGGAGAGAATTGGCGACGAATCCAGAGGTACATCCGACCAGTATATATGTATGTAATGGTCTCCTTTAATGCGGGAAAAAATACAAAAGATAAGGATTTTGGTCAGCGTTCTTTTGGCATCTCGAATAAAAACATTAGAAACAGCGTATTTCATGATTCTCTCGTAATGATGAAAACGAAATTTTACCCTCCTCTACTGCAGTAAAGGCAACCTCTACCTCCTCCTTTTTCACAGTCCGCAGATCTACTTTTAATTTTCCTCTGGGCGATAAAACGGCTGCCGACATTCTACCTGTAGGGAATACATACCATTATATGTTTTAAAACAGTATTTTTCATAGATTTATCTAGCAAGATATAATTTTCTATAAAATTGTAGTCATTTTATAAACCTTTTTACTTGTACACTTGAAATAAATTTAGCACTTTCAAAACATTGCTTTTGTTTGTGACAGATAAACTGAAGTTTTGCACAGTTGAACAGAACTTAACGAAAACTATTACATGCCATTCAATTAATTTTATGCATGCTTTGTGAAGGAGGGAAGGGATTAATTACTATCTAACCTGGACCAGCCGAGCTGATGTCATATTTCAGACAGGTTTCCACCCCACACACCAACGCTAGAGCACCATTCTCATCCATCAAGTCAGTCAAATCAGTAATTAGTGTCACTCTGGACCTGTCTGTGATTTTTGCGTAGAACGGACTACCTTAAAGAAAAATATTCAGTTCAATAAGATTTGGCAATAGTTTGGAATTTCATATTTCCAAAACTTCCCTTCGGTCTAAACCTTGCAGTTACAAGGCTGTGCAAGGTATCGGTTCCTTTCTTTATAGTTGTTTACTGGAAGCTAGTATCCTTGCTTTAGTTTGTAGATGTTTTGGATAATATACCTGGAACTGGCCTGTCGTCCCATAAGACTGTAATTTTATAGGTTCCTGCCCTGGTTGGTACATAGGAGAAGATATAAGTGGAGGATCCAGCTTCTCGCCACGACGTGTCCACTTCTTTCCCTTCATCTAGTAAATGATTTTTAATGAAATGGTTAGAATGAGCACTACAAAACCCTGAACAAATGAAATTATTTAGTATTTACAGAAACACCACCACTAATGACCTACTTTCTACTACCACGTGAATATTTCCTCCAAGATCCCCTGTGTTCACTTGAAACATACATTCCTTCCCCTTCATCCCCCGTGTCAAACCTTCCCCCGTCACCAAAATCTGTCCAGGGTCCAGAATATCTATGCTCTTTGGAGATCCTGTTGAAATGTATAATTGGAAATATAAATGTCATCGTATATATCCAATCAAAGAAGACTCAAAACGATTCTATATTTTAAATCTTTCTTCAAAGTCGAGTGCATCCATTCACTACCTGTTATTTCTGTATTGTTGAATTTGCTGTACACGAAGAACATTCCAGAATTCTGAGGTATGAATTCTATTGTCTTCACCCCACTGTATTCTGTGTCTTTCACCTCACAATCAATCTCTTTACCAACATTACGCACAGCAGCCTCAATTTCACCTATACCCGCTTCGCTGAAGTTCACTACATTAAAAAAGCAACCATTCATTATACGAACAAGTGTATGTGACAAAATAAATACATATTTGAAGAAAAATGAGCAGAAGGTGTTGTGTGAACTTTGACCTGTGAAGACAGCTTCCTCCCCCACAATGCCTTTTTGTGGTCCAGATAACCAAGCCTTCTGAGGATCATACACATCAAAGGAAATGGGACTACTGGATATTTCTTCCCCTTGACAGAACACATGAACGATCCAAAGACCTACATGTACAATAAGAGAAGTATGGAAACTAAAAAGAATTCTGAATTTTCCTAATATATAATTATAGAACACAACCATGATCAAGGTGTCCCAGACATATATCTACATGAAAATGACTTGTGTTAAAAGAAAATATTCTCACCCACTGATTTTGGTCGGAAGTTGGCAGTGAATACACCGTTCTCAAACAGAGTAGTCAACGGTTTTACTTCGTCATTCGGTGAGCAACATTCAATAGATACCTCAGTGCTTTCAGATTCTGAAACGACCTGTAGCAACAATTAATTAAGCTCAAATGGTGCTATTAAAGCAGAAGTGAAAACCATAAATGTACATTTTATTGTAAAATCAGAATATTTATCACTTACCTCAATTTCATTCGTTGATCCAACCATGCATGAAGAAGACGGTGTTCGAAGCTTAACCTTTGACAGATCAGCCTTTACACTGAAATTCACTGGACAGGTAACTAAGGGAGTACTATTGTATGAAACAGTTAACTGAAAAAAGATGAAGGTGACATGCATGAAAATTATCTTTTTAATCAGACGTAGTTTTCAAAGATTCACATCAATATTTTTTACCGCGTATGAACCAGGATCAACAGGTGTGAAGCGGCAATCCGCAAACTTATCCTTCCAAGTGACGTCACAGTTTTGATTTCCTCTCGGACCCTTGATTTGAACGTTAGCGAGTTCTTTTTTAACATCCTTATCCGCCATTATAAGTTTGAAATGTGTCTGAAAGAAAAGTATTTGAAATGAGAGATCAATGGATAATGGATCTATTTTTTATATCGGACAGATTTAAGTAAACTGGTCTCGTCTCGACATACCTGCACTCCTGTAAGAAGGCTGTCGAAGTCCCCTTGAATCGTCAATTTCTCGTTGTCAGATTTAACTGGAGTCGCATATCGGAATCTGTTCAAGTAAGTCATAATACTCAGGTGGTCGATCTTAGAATCTGCTATTTCTGATGCACTTAAGATTGGATCCACGCCCATTCTCTTTCCAGCGTCTATTGCTATAAAGTTTGTTTCATATCTCAGTAGTTTTGGACAAAATGAATTCAATTAAGCAATCATATAATAATGAGCTGGAGCCACGAACCACCAAAATATGCCTAAGGTTTGTTTGAAATCACAATGCCTGTTATATGTTATTCTGTAGTGCACAATATTGTGTTACTCTATAGAATTTGTTGTCACTCAAGCCACCGTCCTTAGCACATGCGCATAATTTTCAAAATCTGTATATCTTTTATAATCATTACTGATTTACATAACATTTTCCCCTCTTTGTTAAAATCGTCATCGTTATTTGTTGTGCAAGTAGTCTGGTCTCAGTGAGTAAGGACACATCTGAAAGCTATTTTACTGGTATATACTAGTTTATGTTTATGTTAAAATTCCTAATGGGATGATTCTTTTTGTTATTGAAATTATTGCCTCACAAAATGGTTTTCTTGGTCATAATTATCAGAGTTTCATAAGACCGGATTTAACTTTAGATTACTTTGTCTATGATATGAAGGAAATGGATGGATCTTAAGAGTCAAAGTCAAGTTCACGAGTTTTTATTTCAAGATAAACCAATTAATTTAGATGTTTTATACTATATTACACAATCGACAGAGATAGAGAGAAATATAACTCAGACAAAGGAAGGCAATAATATTTTGGTCTTTATAAAATGCAAAGCATTTTATGGACGAAAGGCAAAGCATTTTATGGACGAAAGGCAATATGGATTTTGCCAAATAGTTTCATTTTCTCAGGATTTCTTTATTTCCATATAACACTAAACCAAACATTACTTTCTAGATCGAAATATGAAAAAGGATTTAATATCAAACCTGCACTTTTTTACTGTTTACTTACCCATTTGAATGTTGTTTATTTTTTCATCCCTATTAATATCCGGCCAGTTCTCTATTGTTCCTCCCAGTGACGTCACAACTGCACAGAGGTTATAACCGTCGTTCCAATCGGTCTACAGTAAGGAAATAAATAATTTTATTGTACATTTACCATGTTTACAGAAATACTGCTACCCACATAAAAATCCTCGAAAAATATTAAAAATAACTTTTTAAAAAAGCTGTTCAGTTTTAAAAACAGAAAAAAGTTAAAAATAATTTTTCCACGAGCATTTTCAGTCATTGATAAAGATCATAACATATCTCTTAAAATCAATTTGCATTAGGAATTACAGCTAAAGAATGCCTTCAAAAATTCATTGAAAGGTGACATTGATCTCAGAAACTTGATCTCGTCTTGAATACTCACACCTAAGTCTTGCATAACAGGAAATCCATTGAATCATTGATATACGTTAAGACTATTTCTACGAAGGTCTGAAAGTTATGACTCTTATGGTATCTTAAAATATACACAAAGTTTACAGAAATACTGCTACCCACATAAAAATCCTCGAAAAATATTAAAAATAACTTTTTAAAAAAGCTGTTCAGTTTTAAAAACAGAAAAAAGTTAAAAATAATTTTTCCACGAGCATTTTCAGTCATTGATAAAGATCATAACATATCTCTTAAAATCAATTTGCATTAGGAATTACAGCTAAAGAATGCCTTCAAAAATTCATTGAAAGGTGACATTGATCTCAGAAACTTGATCTCGTCTTGAATACTCACACCTAAGTCTTGCATAACAGGAAATCCATTGAATTATTGATATATATTAGGACTACTACGAAGGTCTGAAAGTTATGACTCTTATGGTATCTTAAAATATACACAATGAGTATAAACTCTTGCTAATGGGTAACATAATAATGGGCTGCAATTTGAGACTACTCCAAATGGGAGACACATGAAACCAGTTTCAGCTTCATATTTTTGAACTTACTTTTAATAAACTACATATATACATGTGATAGCAAAATCTGTTTCGTAAGTTTTTTGTAAAAAGTCTAATTGTACCGTAAGGTTGGTAATTTGTGTTGTCCTTAACTGCTTGCAAACCCAGTTTAAGGTGTCATAATATCCAGGGGATTCTGACCTCACAAAATAGGAGAGGTAAGTCATGGCAGATAACTCGTCCAGAGCCTCGCTGGCAAAGTCTTCTGGGCTGATAACTCGAGGGATGTTAAGATGTTCTTTGGCTAAAACCATCGCTGTTCGACAATTCTCAACCCTTACGACAAAAGACTCATTGTTATCTTCATTTTTTAATTAATAGATACAGTTTAAGACAGCAATTAGGTAGTAGACTTACGCATCTTTGCTATGAAGTTCCCTCCATCTGGGGGATGTGCCTGGCCGAAGGTAGTCCACAAGAGCACTAAAATAGATAAGTAAAAAAGACAAAAACTCCAAAAAAAATTTATTGATTCAATTGATGACATTTTTTTCTCTTACTGTAGAGGAATTCCAGTGCTCCAGTCTGATGTGAAGTTTGAAATCTCGAGATCCGGAAGTATGAGCCGGAACCAGTTCATCATCAGCTTTTTGGGTGGGACCTTGGTCTTCCGGGAGGAGATTTGATAACGAACAATAAGATGCCATATCAACCCAAGAATCAACTTTCCATTACCGTTAACTATGTCGTCATTTCCTGTAGAAAGGTATATTATATAAAGAAGTGTACAGATTTCTAAATGAAGGACAACAGTCACATGATCCATAAAAATATGATTTTTCACAAGAATTGTCTTTGAGGCATTGCTACTATAGGAAGTTTTCTCACAAAAAATTGAGGAACGTTATACCAAGCATTAGAAATATACTAAAATAATGTTTTTCCCTATCAAATACCTTTGGTAATCATTTAAATGAATTGCCAATATGACATTTTATGGTATCCGTTTTTAAGACAATTTGAAAACAATTTCGAAATTAAAAGAAAATTACAAATATGAATATTTTTCATATTTTAAGAAAATGTACAAGACCGATATTTAAGGTACATCTTGTCATCTTGAAAAAAGCAATCATTTCATGGATCAGATGCAAAGCTGTGTCCTTTTGTAAGCAAAACCTGATTTAATTCACTGTATGATGCTTTACATGTCCATGTTTATCTTTTCTTTTTTCCAATTTTAATTGCTATATAACTTGAAAAAAATTGACCAAATACTTACTTAAGATTAATAAAAAATTGATCAAATACTTATTTCAGATGAAAAATTGACCAAATGTTATTTTGAGCCGTCACTAATCTTAATTTATTTATAGTCAAATATTGCAAGAACATTTGTTCCTTTTCCTTTGATTATAGTTTATGGGAATGGAATGGAGATAACTGTTTTTGGAGTTTAGACCTCAAGAAATGTATTTACAAAGTTTTCTCCCTGTTTGTCGTTCTTTAGTAATATTTTACCTTAAGTAACATTTCTTTAGTAATATTTTACCTTAAGTAACATTCAAGGACCTCATATTTACCTAATCCTATCATATATCCTTACTGTAACATATCTAATTATGTTATGTTTGCACGAAAGGAATTTAAATACGATACCGTTATCGCTCTATTTTCATAAAACACAGTCCGATTAGAGCATACCTTGAGATAAATATAGTCAACATTTTGGACAAAATAAAAGATTAGAAGACAATATAACTTCTTAAACATTTATCTCTACTCTTCAGAGAACTAGATACTTATATAAACAAGGCACTCTAAAATTACAAACATGTTTCTATGAATATCAGTAGTTACAGATTTATTTTTTCGCAGAAGACTTAAAAAGAAAGCAGAAAATAGTTTGAAAGAGAGTCCATAATTAAGGATTTCATGAATCTATACATGTAGTACTTAGGAATTTAAAAAGAATTATTTTATAGATATCAGTAAGAATTATTATACCCCCGCTTGAAAAGCGAGAGGGTATATAGTAATCGGTATGTCCGTCCGTCCGTCTAGCTGTTTGTCCGTCCGTCCGTCTGTTACGCTTTGGGGTACCCATCTCTTATCCGCATCTCCTCTCATACCACTGAATGAAATTTGATGAAACTTTTACAGAATCTTTATTACATATTGCCATTGTGCGCCTTCTATTTTACTTTTTGATCCGACACATATTTTGGGTTTCCAGTTGCAAAACATGGACACTGTCATTATATTCATATGGGAGGCGGGGGGTATCATTTCGTAAGCTTATTGCTCACAGTACCTCTAGATTTGTTCTGGCATACCGAAACTACCAAAGACAATGTTTAAAATCAGGGACCTGTTATAAAGGTCCCTCATGTAAAATATAAGATAAGAGATTAAAAAAAATTGAAACAAATGTAACTTTAAAGCATTTTGAACTGTGTTTGGGTTGTGGTGTGGGTGATAAATTGTTCAGTATGAAACTTATAACTCCCTCTAATGGTATTTGGATCGAGTTGTTTCAGTATGTCGCTGTACATGTACCTACTTTCTTTATCAATGAATGAATTTTTTTGTCACGTGTTACTCACCAATATTAACAAGGCGGACGTTGTCCTCCATGATGGCTTTACACGCCAATGATACATTTTCAATCTTTTGGATCCGCCCCGTGGGGTTAGCGATGACTTTGCCGATCTTCTTAAACTGCAAAGACTCCACCAAAGCTACTAGATTCACCCCATCACAAAAGTCCGTCTCAATATCCGTAATGGCCTTCCCACTTACACTCAGTTGTTCATTAATCCAGTTCGTAAACGTCTTTCTCTGAATCTCCACCCATCGATTTTCGGGGGACACCTTACTGAATTCTTTCCCCGAGCGGGGACTCGAGTCACCCATTGAAAATTAATTGTCCACAGTGTTTGTATGCTCAGAGGAATTCGTTAATATTTATACCTTGAGCATACCTGTTAGTTTGATAACAACCAACATAAGGGGTACAATCTATGATGTTATCGATCTACCAGCGGCGCGAGTCAACAGGGCAGTTGAGAATATTCATATCTCAATATTGGCCTCCTTACCTACCATATTGAGACACGTTATTTTATTGCTCTACGTAACATATTGCCACACATATTTTCCTACACTGATAAGAGTTGTGAAGATAAAGGATATGAATCATCAATAAATGCAGTACTTGTAATTTTTGAGTTCTAGTCTAATGTACCTATCTACGGTAAAATGCAAATTTTTCCTGTGATAGCATAATTATTTTTTTTCAGTTGAATATTATAACATGGAAATCAGCATAGCATTTTAGAATGAAATATAATGATGTTTTGATTACTATTATACCCTCCCCCCCGCTTGAAAAGCGGGAGGGTATATAGTAATCGGTATGTCCGTCCGTCCGTCCGTCCGTCTGTATGTTACGCTTTGGGGTACCCATCTCTTATCCACAACTCCTCTCAAACCACTGAATGAAATTTGATGAAACTTTCATAGAATCTTTATTACATATTGCCATTGTGCACCTCCTATTTCACTTTTTGATCTGACACATATTTTGGTTTTCCCATAGCAAAACATGGATGCTGCCATTATATTCATATGGGAGGCGGTGGGTTATGATTTAGTGAGCTCATTGCTCACAGTACCTCTAGTTTATTATTAATTTCATAAGTAGTACCTCCTGGAGATAATACGAAGGTCATTTAATAAGTTATGCAAAATATGATCTAAAAATAAGAAAAACACAAGAAACAGTTGCTACTGTATATACGAGGGCTGTTCGGAAATTATTGAGACACTGTGTAGGTTTTGCTGATGTCTCTCTGTTCCATTTGTCTGTACTTCCCCATTTAGTGTGTGACTACATTTCTAACAAACTGTTGTAAGTACGAGGTTCGTTTTTTGAAAAAAATTCTCCAAGTATTTCCATTTAACCTTCGCACTTGTCTTTGTTCCCTAAATTAGAACACCTCAGCATACTCTTTTACAGGGATGCTCAAAAGGACACTCTCCATGATATAGCTTAAATTGTAAAGTCTTCTTTTGATATTTTTCTAGCGGTTTTTGAATAAAAAGATCTTACATGACTGAGATCTGGCGAATGTGGAGGATGATTATATTCTGTAAAAGTTCCTTTCTTCAAAATTTCAATAAATTTGTGACATAACATCTTGTTTATTTTCAACAGACACAAGAAAATTCACTCGAGGACCTGTATTTGGACTTTCCTCACAGAAAACCTGCTGAAAATTCGTCAGTGCAGTTTTAAAATAAATACCACGGATGGTCCTTCTTTTTTTGGTTGTGAATTGATATATTACCGGTTTAATGTAGAATTATGATATATCATTATATCTGGCATTGAATACGTTGTTATATTAAACAAATCTAATTATTTTATAAATCTTGTTATTTGTATTCAATATTTAAATAAAATGTTTTTTCATATTTGATTGATTATCTTGTGATTTATATAGGTCAATCTTGTGATTTAAATTCGAAAACTTTTTATTTTAATTCCTAAATTTGCTATTTATATGCAAAAACTTGGTATTCATACTCAATTATGATAAGATTCATTTCTTAACTAAATACAAATGACAAGGTAAATCACAAGATTATTGCATGTAAACCATAAGAATGTCGCATTTGAATAACATCATACTATAAATCACACGATTATCGAATATGAAAGAAGTTTTGCATATGAATTACGAATTTACAAATATAAATATCAACTTTTAGAATATAAATCACAAGATTTTTCCATATATTTACACTTTTACGAATCTGATTAACATTTATTGAATATAAATTATAAGAATTTTATTATAAATACAAATATAACATTTTTTTATAAGAGGTAAAGAAGATTTTTAAAATAAATCACAAGTTTGATTAAATACAAATACATGAGCATGTACAATACAAGTTTTGTATAATAATCAACATTATTAAAGCAATAATTACAAACATACTAAGTATACAGGTAAAAAAAAATATAGATGTTTTGTGAAAAAATATTATCAAATAGCCATACACAACAATAACCAAACAACATATTATAGGTATTACAATTAGACAATAATGAATAACCGCTAATTTTTATTCATAAGAATAGGGCATTCCTGAGTATGAATTCTCTGTATATTATTTAGAATAACATTTAAAATTCCTGAATATTTTAAGCATAACATAAAATGACTAGATTAAAATGTCCACTACGTATTTGATAGCATATTAACATAAAATACATATTAAAGATTATTTAACAACCATTTACGTGGAAATACACGGTGACCTTCGGAGGCCTTAATGTATGTTGATATCTGACCAGTGTCTGTACTTTTGTTTCGGTTATTGAATAGTGAATCCACCATCTATCACTATGGGCGACCCTGTCATGCTGCTGGCTCCAGAAGTACACAAAAACGTCACTAACTCACATATCTACAAATAGGTACGGGAAATACCAAAATAAATCCATCAAAAAAGTAATATGCTTATATAATCCAGCGTTCAACCTTGTCATACAAAAGGAAATTCTTTGCACAAACAGCTACTGGTTCGAATTCTATGTTAATATTTCAATTTCAAAATCATATAATAATATACAATAGTCTGGAAAATTATTTATCTTGTACTATTCACATGTCCATACAACAATTTTAAAATTATACTAACTAGAGCAATGAGCTCACTAAATGATACCCCCGCCTCCCATATGATATGGGTGTAAGTGTCAGATCAAACAGTAAAATAGGAAGTTCACAATGACATTAAGTAATAAAGAATCTGTGAAAGTATCATTAAATTTTATTCAGTGGTATAGGAGGAGTTGAGGATAAGAGATGTGTACCCTTCAATATTATAGAAAGAATGGCAGTGTCCATGTTTTGCGTGGGAAACCCGAAATGTGTCCGATCAAAAGGTAAAATAGGAGGTGCACATTGGCACTATGTAACAAAGATTCTGTGAAAGCCTCATTAAATTTCATTCAGTGGTATAAGATGAATTGCGGATAAAAGAAGTGTACCCCAAAGCGTAACAGATGGACGAACGTACAGACAGACGGACGGACGACATCCCTATCACTATATACCCTCCCACTTTTCAAGCAGGAGGTATAATAATATTCCCCACCTGATCAATTTCTACCGCCTTTCCTGTTGGAGCCCGAGAAAAGAATTTGTTCTGCAAAATAAATTAAAAATGCTTCTTATAATTCATGCTTTGAAAATTCTTTCTGAATCAGTGGTGGATTTTTTTCCATGCTGTGTACCTTAGCTTCCTGAAACGTTGATATTCTCTCCTTTTCCTGAAAAGCCCGTACCTGCGGATCAGTCACTGAAACAGTCATGAAAATACTGTAAATAATATAACACAAAAATTGAAATCAACTTCTTTAATCTTTTTAACGAACAAACAAACACTCCAAGCATATAAAAAAACATTCGTATAAAGTACAAGAATATTTTTAATTTTTAAATTTTTAAAATTTTTTTTTATAAACCTGCAGTGTATACGTATCCAGGACATACGGCATTACACGTGACACCAAACGGTGCTCCCTCTAGAGCTACACCCTGCAAAAGGATAGTGTTCATTCTTATTTACAGACACTAAGCATATCATTTATCTTCATTCTTGATTTTTTTGCAGCAAAAATGTTAAAATTTTTCATTGCCTGAACATGAAATTTCTTGTAATTCTGGTACATACAATTAAAAAAACATTTCAAATTTAAGGATATTTCTACTAAAAAGTTTAGGTAGCTAGAAAAAAAAAATCAGAAAATAATGTATAAATAGTATAAAACCCTAGATAATCCTATCATTCCGGATTTTGCAGCACTATACACAGCTTTCCCTGGTTGACTGATTAGACCCATCATAGACGATATATTGATAATCCGCCCCCATCCTGAAAATAATAATAAATTACATAGTACACCATTAGAAATTAATTCAATCACTATGTAACTGGAACGCTTGGATACAGTTTAAAGCATACAATGAAAACTTATCATTAGCTGCAGAAAACTAGTATTATTTAAATGTAATTGTACTCTAAAAATAATTTGACTTTTTTTGTTAATGTCATAAAAATACTTTTTGGAGGATATCAATTGATCTTCATTCACTTAGAAAAGGGAACTAAACTAGCATCCACATCTCCTAGCCCCCTGCCTCAGTTGTAAATACTGAGTCAAGGTTCGATGTTCCTGCTTTACTCACGTTTTCTTTTCATGCCTGCTATAAAGTATTTAATGAGATCAAAAGGACTAGTTAGCATAATGCTGATCATCTCATCCCATTTCTCATCTGGAAAATCCTCAATGGGTTTCACATGGTTGATTCCTAAATAACACATATGGCAGCTTAACTCAGTGATGTAAACAAATTGATTCAAATAAAATTCACAAATCCACTAAACCATTAAATCTAAAAGAAAATGTTTTGTACATATCTATTTAAAAAAATCTATAAATTACTCATGTACCTGCGTTATTAACAAGAATATCAACTCCATCGGGATATAATTTTGAGATTTCTCGACACATTTGGTGAACTGAATCACGTGATCGCATGTCACATGGCAGGAAAAATGCTCTCTCATTGCACAAACTGTGGACGGTACGTTTCAAGTTTAATGCTTTATAAGCATAATACAAACAGGATGATTTTCATGAATTTATTGAAAAATTATATTCCTTCATACCAAAAAATATATATTAATTTTATTAAACTATTAATGCTAAAATCTATAGCTTACACAGAGATTATGTAAATCTTATCCACTCTGTTCTCTATTTCACATATAAAAATACACAAGGGAATAATTAACGTACATTTTTTTAAAAAAGTCAAAAAACAACTTTTTTGAGAAAAGTTACACAAATCCTGAAAAATAACGCAAATAATGTCCTTACTTACCCAGGCTAAAATATTCCAGATATATCCATGTTAAAATAGCTTTTATCCAACTAAAACCCCAGCTTTATGCAAATTTGAATCTTAGATCATGACTAACTTTATATAAGATGATTATAGAAAAGTACCCGAGGCCTTCTATTGCTCTCCATAAAATTCAATCCCTTTGCCTTCGAATACTTCGGGTACTTTTCTATTGTCATCCGGGTGAGTTATCTTTTCTTGGGCGCAGAGATTCACACTGTGCAGAAAGCTGGGGTTTTAGTTGGATAAAAGCTATTTTCGATGGATATATCTATATTTTAGCCTTTTTAAAAAACATTATTTGCGCTAGTTCCTTTCAGGATTTGTGTAACTTTTCTCAAGTAAGTTGTTTTTTTACTTTTTTAAAAAATCGTGTGCTACTTTCGATTCTTCCCTTGTGTATTTTTATATGTGAAATAGAGAACAGAGTGGATAAGATGCCCCTGTGCAGAGACTATGTAAAATATGATGATTTAATGATTAATAAATCAATAACAAATACTGAGTAATAATTAACGTACATTTTGAACTCATTCACAAGTTCATCAATGGTTTTTTGATCGGCCAATCCTGTTAAAATAACGGTACATCCCTTCTTGGCGAGAGTTCGAGCAATACCCAGTCCTATCCCGCTGGTGGACCCTGTTACCAAGGCAACTTTACCGGAAAAATCCATACCTAAAATTATGTAAATTTAATCTTAGATCATGACTAACTTTATATAAGATATATTATACAAGGAATGAAAGGTTAATATATATAAATTTGGATAAACCATAAAATTCAATCCCTTTGCCTTCGCATGCTTGCATGTTTAATTTTGACAAGAACGAGGTTTCATACAATACTGCGTCTTTTTTTCACCAGGATGTCTTCTGCTTATCGAAAATAGTTATGCAATATTCACGTGCTGGTCTTTAAAGAAAACATCTTTGTATTTTAAAATTATATGCTTTTTAAAAAAATCAATAAACCATTTCTCAAAAAGGATTTATATGCATAAAGCAAGTTATGCGTTTATATACTATTAATCAAAATAAATAACGTAGCTCTAATTCTTACCGTTTGTCCTTTCAAGTATGGCTGCCCTTTAAGGCCTTTCAAAAATACTGTAACATTGAATTATTATTCAGATAACTGAAAGTAGCAAACTGGACAAAATACTTGTACCTATTTGACCCAAATTTAGTCAGTTATTTTGATGTGATATGTCTTTTGCCAGGCACTGATCATCTGGGCATGTCCTTTTGTGTGTTTCATCTATCTGCATGTACTTCAACTAGCCATTTAGCGTGGTAGCTCAAATAATTTCAAATAAACTCTTCTAAGTACGAGAGTCGTTCAATAAGTAATGCCAAATGCGATTTCAAATTAAGAAATTTCTCAAAAGTATTCCCTGTTAACATTTACATGTGTCTATTAAGGATTTTTCCCATGATATACTTCATCATACTCTTTTTCATGGATGATCACTGATAAATAGAAATCTTCATGACATAGTAAGCCATGTACCTCAAACTCTTCCTTTGATTGTTATCTTGATATTTTGGAATGATCTCACATTGACGGAGATCTAGAAAAAAAAAACCAAAGATAGCACAATCCCTGTAAACGTTCCTTTCTTTCGAATTTCTTTCAAATTTTCATGTTTATTTCACCAGCGATATCGAAAAAAAGAACAATAAAACATTGATGTAACCATCAATTGTCGCCCGGGAAATAAATAAATGGAAATGAGTCTTGATCATCAAACCGCTTAAATTTGTTTGAAAAAAGCATGCGTCGAAATGATGGAGAAGAAAGTCGAGAATATTTTAAAAACTTATACCCGGTAGTCGGATGAAAATCAAACATAAACGATACCCTTTTAAGCTTGATCAATTCCTCAAGTTGCATAAAATATAAATTGAAACCAGACAACATGCATCACTTATTTTCAAAAATGTATTTCACTTTAAGAATATGAAACACGAACTGTGTAAAGTACGTTTTTTATGCGAAAAGTAAAATTCAATGTTTTAAGAAAGGACCTGTCGTTTTTTCGATGGTAAACGGTCAGCAACTTTATATATTAAATATGACAAACATGTATATTTTTACAGATTAACTTTATGGAATTAAATATATTGTGTATCTCGTAATTTATAAAGGGAAAGAACATTCTGATTAACAATCCTTTTAATGTTTAGAAAACCTTTAATTCTGAATAACTTCTCCCACCTCAATCCCCATACACCAACACTTAAACTTATATGTATAGAGCAGCCCGGTCCTCCGGGCTGCAATAAAAACCCGATGACATATATAAGGACTTCTCTCATAGAAAACCTGCTGAACTTTACTCGGCGCAAACTTTAACATAAAGACAAAATCATTGATGACCCGTCCTTTGGTCGTAAATTCATTTATTACCGCACCTTTTTACTGAAAAGAAAACCTGGAAGCATCTCATGTATAATATCCGCACCATTTCTCCATATGATACGAATACTTAAATAAGTAAGTGAGAATAATGACCTTTCTATTTTTACATGCTTCGATTGTACAATTTACAAAAGCATATCATTAGGGCCCCAGATGTCTCCATAAGAAAAAAACCTCTTCCTAAACGGCTCATTAAAAAAATCAAATTTACAGAAGATTGATTAAGTGTTGTTTTACGTCCCATTCTAGAATTTTTAAGTTATAGATACGCCACCATAAATCGGTGAAAGGCTTCAAAATTAGACCAATACACCTAACCATTTAGCAGTTGGGTTCTTCAGCGTGCCAACGCCTACCAAAACAAGGGACCTCCATTTTTAAGTGCCTGACGCTATGCAAAGGACTGATTATTTATGTCTCAGGTTAACGCAGTGGATTACGAAGCGAACGCTCTACCACAAAGGTGCCATGGCTAGTAATTTGATAGAAGAAGAATAATGCAAATGCATACCAGTATACAATTGTATTTTAAACAGTAATTTAGTACAGTGTGAACCGAACTTAAATTTCTGAGGGTGGTAATTTGAAATATCGAATTCACCAGTCTAAAGATACTCAGTAGAAGTTTGAGTTCACATTCAAAAGCAAAAGAAATACTCAATAAGTTCCTGTAGGATGTGAATTTTTTTTAATAAATCGTATTGACATTTTTTAAACAATTGTTTTACAGAAGAAAAAAAAAGCAAGAAACATTAATAAAGCTCTGAAAACTATTAAATATCAATTTAATGCAAGAAAAGAGTTTTACATGTGCACATATCAAGGGTGAAGGACTTTCTGTGTTCACTTTCCAAACACTGAGTGAGCTTCACTTTTGCTGCCTTGACCATGACTAGGAACAGGCATCTCATCTGATCCAACGCACTCTCGACATGTGAAAAAATTGTCAGGGTCCCAATAATGCTTGATTCTCAGCAGTCGATTGTAATTGCTGCCCCAGAATTCTTCTTTCCAGTTATTTAAATCAGCGTTTGCTTCGTTGGGGTACTGGCCATTTCCGTAGGTTGCCAGAGAAGGGGCCATTTCTGCAGCCTTTTCTCGTAGTCCTGTAGTATTTTGAGTTATTGGAGTGATACCCATGGATAACGACATAACAGCTGACCTAAACCCAGGGTGCACGGATGTATTATGAATTCCTACCGCCGATGTCTTTCCTGTAAGTAAAACAACCCTATTAATTTAATAAGGATTGAACTTCTCCTCTGAAGATGAAATATGAAAACATTGAACATTAACCAAGCTTAAAAGTCCCTAGGAATATTACAAAATAGAAAGAAAAAAAAACCCTTGACATTTCAGTGTTGGAAAAAAAAATCGCCGAATAATTTGTATGAAAATCATCAGTCAACATTCGACTTCATAGAATTCAAAGAAAATATTGACTTTAAAAGGAGCTTGAGATCCTTGTATCTCAACTAACTTGTCAAAAGTGTGTTTGATTTTAGAAGCCGTTTGTACCTTCGAAAAGCTTTTCGTATCGAATCAACAGGGAGAAATGAATTTCATTTAGTACTAGTATCTTGTTCCATAAATAAAGTTTTGTTTGTTAGTTTTTCTGGTGAAATATCCAAATACAAAACAGCTGTGTTGGTCCCTGTGTTTTATTTATTTTTTTTTCGAGTTCTAAGGGGAATATCAAATTGTCGTCGAATTAACTAAATGTCAGATTAAAGTTTTTGAATAAATCCTGCTTCAAAAGAAATGAAAAATAATTCTGCTTATAATGACAGAGTGCAAGTATTACCCGTTGGATTTCCAACAGATTGTTTGTTGATAGACTTTATAAAATGCTTTATGAAAAATACTTCATGGAGATTATAGAACGTTCTTTATACCTCCTAGTAGAATTCCTGTAAATGACAAAAATCCCGGTTGGGGAAGTTTGGTCCCTAAAGCTGTAAGCATATACCGAATCCAATCATCCGTAAAACTGTCCATTTGCATTAGAGTATTCAGAAGGAATGTGCTCAAATACGGCGGGTCCTTTGGAGTAGATTCGTACTCTAAAAATGTATTCATGCGTTGATAATCACATCCCCTTTGCCATTCGGGGTGAAAATTTTTCAATTCATCCATATAGGATCTCGTTGGTGCATCATAAGACCCATAATGATTCATGGCCAGGGATATGGTACCCCATGAGAGGTCCGAGTTAAATGTACCAAAGGCTATCAGATATCCGCCCCATTCTGTTGGCATGTTTTTCAACATGGACACTATCTTCTTTAGAACAATGTGACCAATTTCTGTTTTGTCATTTCGCACGATGGGATAAGAACAACCAAATGTTACTACTCCAGATGCTGGATAATGCAGTTTAAATGTGAACTTGGTTACTATACCATACGTTCCACCTCCTCCTCCCCGTAAGGCCCAGAAGATGTCGTTGTTATCGCTTTTTGTAATGGAGTCATTTAAATATTTGATTTGTGTCATATGTTCATTGGCCACGATGATGCGTCCCTCGGCATCCACCATTTCTACCTCTAACAAATTATCAACGGCCAGCCCGAATGTCCTCGACATGGGGCTATGTCCACCTCCAAGAGTATAGCCACCCATACACACAGTGTGAGCACTTCCACCGACTATAACACGATTAACCTTGTCGACCTGAATTACCAAAACAACAAGAAAAAAATTACATACGGTTGGATTGTTGACAGAAGGATTATTGCTTTAAAGAGACATATTACAAATACATTTTCCTATCTCCGATATAGAAGGGTTGCTTTGCTACTTTTCGAGATTCTTTCTATGAAAATCTAATTAGAATATAAAACTGTGTTAAATGAGAAAAAAATCTCGAAAGTGTTTCCAAAATATTATTTTGAACTGAATACATGTAGTTACCGTTTCTCGCCTTTACCAATTTTTTTAAATGTGGCTAGGACAAGCATAAAGTTGTCCATCTAAACAATTATACTCTTTCAGTGAGAGAGGCACCAATTTAAGCAAAGACATGTGAATTTGGGGAGAAAAGAAATTATTTGTGTTTATTATCCTTAAACTAAAACACAGGGGTTACTAATTAAATTCCTACAATACATGCATACGTTCTTACTTCCTCATAAACTTTAAGCCAAGTGTTTCCGCTTTCGCAAGTTATTTCTCCTGCAGGATTTCTTGATGACGTCAAATTAATTGAAGTTTCCGTCATGTTTCCCAGAAGAATTTGAAGACTCCCGTGTGCTGTGGATCTTCCAAGGAAGTCGTGTCCAGACGAGCGAATGGAAACCAGCACGTTGTATTTTCGGGCAAACAAGACCGCTTTTTGGACATCGAGCGTTGATTTGGCTACCACTATTCCTATAGGAAACTTGGTCCAAACCATGTCTCGCGTGATCACATTCTGGGCATATTCTGGCATATATGGAAGCAATAATTCCCCTTCCAATGTATCTCCAAAATTAACAACTACGGGGTTGTCAGGGAAACAGGATTCTCCTGGTAAACATCTATCTACTGCAGATGCTGTACCGAGGACATAGAACACCGCTACCACAAATCTGTTTGTGGAAAAAATATGTATTAAGTTTTTTAAATAACAATCAAATACGAACAAACCAAACAAAAACACCCTTACCTGTTGTGCATCGTTTTGATTCTTGTCTTTGGACAAAAGAAGCGCTTACAACATGTACAAGTATGTATTTATACCTTAGTTCATGACGTCACATTTAATCGATTCAAAGTGTTCTTTGATATCTTTCTCAACAGAAAAAAAATGGAGAGGGAGATGTCTATGTATTTGGAATTCTTAAATAGAAAAAATAAAGGAAGAACTTTGCAAAGCTTTTTAACCGAACATATTCGGGTAGTTAATATCAGCGCTCAAAAATGACTTGGTTGTAAAGCACTAAACTGTGAAGATAAATCATTATATTAAATATACAAGAGTTCCATTGGTCACAATGCTCACCTGATTTACTAAAGTCCAGACTTTTCTACATCATCAGGGTTTTTTTTTATGAAACTCAGATATTCCCTCACCTTGTCATTTGCAAAATAACTTTGTTCACAACATTAAGACTGTACACACAATTACTCTGAAGTTGATATTAAAAGATACTAGAGTTTCTGAATAACAATATCTGTGTGGTGTTATAATGCCTCGGTCACATTTAAGCCGATGGTCGGGCGACAAAGAGCAGTCACATTATTTCCTAGGGACACCGATGACTTGGATGAATAACACAAAAAATCCTTTTTCTTTAGATATAGCAATTTTTTTTTCATAGGTCTATATTCAGATAGGGGACGTGAGTAATGTTTGCAAGGCAAAGTGGCAGAATCTTATAAAATTGTGACTCAGTGATGAAAATGTGTGCAGAATTTGTATGGAATTGCATAAAAATGACAAATGGTGCATATCTAAGCAGCAAAGAATACTTAAGATTACTTTATATCTTACAGATTAATTGTTTATGCTATTTCCTTTCAAAAAATTTATATCAATCCATGCATCAAAATTTTGTTTGTGTTATGTATCCTTAATAGGTTAGATATTCACAAGTCGGCCAATCGTCGCCCGATCATCGAGCTCTGGGCTACAGTTTGGTTTTAACCGTCGGCCGAAACTTTCAACACCCTTATTGTCCAACGACGGACGACCGACTTAATAAACTGACCGCCGATGGTCGGACGATGATCGAAGGTTGGTCGACGGATAACTGCAGTTGAAGAAATCGGCCACCGACGCATGAAAAATTATAACTTGGACCGATGGACACAAAATGGGTCGGCCGACAAAAAAAATAAGTCAAAATCGGCCAAGACAACGGCCGATGAACTGACGACTGTCACCCGAAGAATCCCATTTTTGCTTCAAAACCCGTCGGCCGTTGGTCGTTTTTGGAAATGTGACTGGGGTTTTAGAGACCAGGGGCCCGTTTTACAAAAGAACTAGTTAACTAAGACCAAAATTTATCTTGCTTGTAAATTTATTATCTGCATGAAATTGGAAATAGTTTTAAACCTTTTTTTAAAGGAATGTAGAAAGATACTTTCATGACAGTAATTCAGTTTAATCATTAATTTTGCAAAATTTTACAATCCACTCGAGTTTTTGGTCTTAGTCGTAAGTTCTTTTGTAAAACGGAACCCAGATCTACAGCAAACCCTTTTGCTATTTATTCGGAAAACAAAATTCATCTTAAAATTATAGAGATGTCTCTTATTTTAGAGAGATATCTCTTAAAAAATTAGAGATATCTCCCAACTAAAAGAGATATCTTTCATTTTTAAGAGATATCTCCATGAGAAAGAGATGTCTTTTAAACTTAGAGAGAAATCTCTTATACTTAGAGAGATATCTCTTTTTAAAAGAGAGATATCTCTTCCGCTTGAACAGATATCTCTTTCTCCTTGAGAGCTATCTCTTTCATGAAGAGATATCTCTGAACGTTAAAGCGATATCTTTTAAATCTGGAGAGATATCTTTATTTTAGGAGATATCTTTCCATATTAAAGAGATATCTCTTAAAGTAAAAGAGATATCTCTCCTAATTTATCTTAAGAGATATCCCTCAAAGTGAATGAGATATCTCTCAAAGTGCTAAAAGAGATATCTCTTTATTACAAAGAAATATCTCTCTGCATTATTTTTATTTAAATTCCATTTGAAATGACTTTTCCCTTTACATTAAGTAAGCTTTTATTCACGGAAGTACATTCAAGTATTTTTAAATTTCGACATATTCATGATATTCTACATTATAGCTTTACTAAACATAATAATTAAGTAATTCAGTGTTGTCTAGATTTCAAATTAGTAATATAGCGGATCATTTCATAAGCTGAGAAAATTCGGTCCATTGCATTTGAGATTTTATGCTTACGTTCGTTTTCCTGAATATTAAACTTCTAGTATTTTTATCAACGAAGTTGGCATTATCATTTGTTTTCCCAAACAAGGGATTTACATAATTATAGCATTTTAGTCTACATAGTACATATTTTATTCTGGGTATTGCATGCTCAGTCTTTTTTTTTTTCTTATAACAGCGAAATTATTCCAAAGACTTTACTTCCTATTTCGCTTTCGTTTTAAAGGGGAGAATTAATTATTTTATATCAAGGATGACTGGAAAAGAGATATCTCTTTAGCTTAGAAAGATATCTCTTTTTGAAAATCTAAAGAGAAATCTCTATAAATAAGAAAGATATCTCTTTTAACCTTGTTAAAGAGATATCGTTCTAACTTTAAGAGATATCTCTCTCGCTTAAATAGATATTTCTCTAGCTTATAAAGATATCTCTAAGTAAAAGAGATATCTCTCTTACAAAAGGTGATATCGCTTTCGTTTAAAAAGATATCTCTCTAAGGTATAAACATATCTTTATTAGTCAAAGAGATATCTCTATACGCTAAAGAGATACCGGGGTATATTTCTGTTCTAGACAGATATCTCTCTTATTGAAAAAAAAATATTTCACGAATAAATAGTAAAAGGGCTTGCAATAGAGAATTTCCTCGGTTACCAATTACGTTCCATTATTATTAGGTCTATTTTGTATTTATGTGAATACTGCTTCATTTGACTTGCAAGTTTGCAAGTTGAATTTTACTTTTAAATCGTTATTTTCTTGCTTATAAAGAAATAGTCCCATTGTTTTAAATGAAAATTTAAAATTTTAAAAGCAATAGCAAAACAATTTTTGGGAGGGTATACTTCTCCTTACTTTTTTCACAGCAGGTTTTTTTTTTTTTTTTTTTTTTTTTTTTAGAAATAAGGTTCTTTTTAATGATAAAATACCATATAAGCAGATTTTAGCAAGGATTTAATTTTGACATTTTTAGCGAGGATGCCGAGATCGCAAAATTGAATACCGCTAAAAATCAATTGCATTTTATTTGTAATTGCTTCTTTAGTGAGAATTTTGAAATCGCTAAAATGGCTTAAAATAAAAAACAAATTTTTAAATCACTTAATTTGCATCTCGCTTAAATTTCCACTTATGTTATTCTCATGTTTAATTGAATGTGTTGTTCGGCAGGAAGTTACATATAGCTCAACAAGAGGCCCATGGGCCAAAACTCTCACCTAAATAACTTTGGCTCTGCTGTACTTCACTAGATTTTCCTCATTTTATACTTACTGTGACCCTAACCTACAACAATTTGGATTCTACAGTACGTTACGAAGATTAAACATACTAATAAGTTTAAACTTTTCTGGCACTGGATCTCGAGAACAGGATTTTTATTTTTTAGCTCACCTGAGCCGAAAGCTCAAGTGAGCTTTTCTGATCAAAATTTATCCCTTGTCTGTCGTTGTCGTCGTCGTAGTTGTCGTTAATTTTTCACATTTTCATCTTCTTCTTAAGAAACACTGGGCCAATTTCAACCAAACTTGCTACAAAGTATTCTTGGGTTAAGGGGATTCAAATGAAGGGCCAAGCCCTTTTTCAAGGGGAGATAATTATGAATTAGAGAAAAATTAATGACATTTTTAAAAAATCTTCTTCTCAAGAAGCACTGGGCCAGGAAAGATGAAACTCACAAAGAATTATCCTCAGCTAGTGTAGATTCAAATTTGTTCAAATCATGACCCCTGGGGGTAGGGTGGGGCCAAAATGACCGATCAAAGTTTTAAATAGGAATATATAGGAGATATCTTTAAAAATCTTCTTCTCAAGAACCACTGGGCCAGGAAAGATGAAACTCATGTATCAAAGTTTTAAATCATGACCCCTGAATATATAAAGTTTTACATAGGAATATATAGATATCTTTAAAAATCTTCTTCTCAAGAACCACTGGGCCAGGAAAGATGAAACTCATGTAGAATCATCCTCAGGTAGTGTAGATTCTTTGTTCAAATCATGACCCCTGAAGGTAGGGTGGGGCCAAAATGACCGATCAAAGTTTTACAAAGGAATATATAGGAGAAATCTTTAAAAATCTTCTTCTCAAGAACCACTGGGCCAGGAAAGATGAAACTCATGTGGAATCATCCTCAGGTAGTGTAGATTCAACTTTGTTCAAATCATGACCCCCGGGGATAGGGTGGGGCCAAAAAGGCCGATCAAAGTTTCGTAAGAATAAATAGGAGAAATCTTTAAAAATCTTCTTCTCAAGAACCACTGGGCCAGGAAAAATGAAACTCATGTGGAATCATCCTCAGGTAGTGTAGATTCAAGTTTGTACAAATCATGACCCCTGAGGGTAGGGTGGGGCCAAAATGACCGATCAAAGTTTTACATAGGAATATATAGGAGAAATCTTTAAAAATCTTCTTCTCAAGAACCACTGGGCCAGGAAAGATGAAACTCATGTGGAATCATCCTCAGGTAGTGTAGATTCAAATTTGTTCAAATCATGAACCGGGATTAGGGTGGGGCCAAAATGACCAATCAAAGTTTTACATAGGAATATATAGGAAAAATCTTTAAAAATCTTCTTCTCAAGAACCACTGGGCCAGGAAAGATGAAACTCATGTGGAATCATCCTCAGGTAGTGTAGATTCAAGTTTGTTCAAATCATGACCCCCGGGAGTAGGGTGGGGCCAACATGGCCGATCAAAGTTTTACATCCAAATATATGGGGAAACCTTTTAAAATGTTCTTTTCAAGTACTTCAAAGCCATGCTTAGTGATATTTATAGGGAAACATCCTCAGGTAGTGTAGATTCTAGTTTGTTCAAATCTTGACCCCCTGGGGGGTTAAAATTCAAGCCCCCCCCCCAATCAGTAAACTTTCAGTTCTGATCTGATATGTGCTTTTTCCTAGCCAATTACTCAGGTAAGCGATGTGGCCCCTGGGCCTCTTGTTTTCCTATATATTTCAATGTAAACCTTTGATTCCCAGTTGTGGTCCTCTCTTAACCCCGGGGGCCATGTTTTGGACAATTTAGAATCTACACTATCTAAGGATGCTCTCATATAAGTTTCAGCTTTTCTGGTCCATTGGCTTTTGAGAAAAAGAAGTTTCGCAATTTTTCCTATCTATTTCAACTTTAAACTTTGATTCTCGCTCCGCCCTACCACGGGATCCATTATTTAAACAATTTAGAATCTACATCATCTAGGCAACCTTCCACATTATTCAGTTTTTTTTTTTGCTCGGTGATTCTTGAGATATTTTAATGACCCCGCCCTATTTTTGCCTTTTCTTGATTATCTCGCCTTGGAAGGAAGCATGATTCTTCAATTTTTTCAATTTAGAATCACCTTCACCTCGGAATGCTTTGTACCAATTTTGATTAAAATTGGCTCGGTGGTTCTTGATAAGCTGAAAATGTGAAAAGCTAAATTAAGGCCGACGGACACCAGGTGATCAAAAAAGCTCGAGCTTTTAGCTCAGGTAAGCTAAAAAAAATTTTCACCCCATGCCCGATATACAAGGATTATCCAAGAATCATAACAACCATATCTCTAAAAAAAATATTTTCAATTAATCATTTATAAACTACAGAAAATCTACCAAAAGATTTTATTGGCGTTTCATTAATCGCTTGTACACTATACGACCAATATTAGTTATTTTATTAATTTGCCATTAATTCTTTTTGCAATATTTATGATGGACAAATAATATTACACTACACATATTTCTAAACACTTGAAGTATACCACGCAGATAAAAACTTTAAAATTACGACTCAAACAAATTCAAGTTAATAATTTATCAAAGATATACAAAATTCTGCCACATCAAAGCCATTAAAAGAGCAATGCACTTGTAAAACGCTGGTAAGAAAAATCATATTTCTTATCTAGAAACTTTGACGAATATATATCTAAGCAGATGTCACAAAGCAAACAAGATTCCCCCTTCGGCACAAAAAGAACTCCAACTGCCCTACATATATGTAGAAGCAATATGGATAGCACTTGAATGACTTGAAAAATCAATCAGCTCCATGTCGGGCCAGAGACATAAGAATTATCAATAATTTAAATCGTATGCTATTGTTTCTCTGTTTAACAATCAAACTTTTTCCTCTTTATTAGATAAATAAATGGGTTAAAAAACAATCGTCTAAAAGGAGAAGAATAGATTATACTAGTATGAGATCGAAATGTAAACAAAAGAGTTAAATACATAATTATACGATCAAAATGAAACACAGATCGCTTGTAACATACCTTTGTACTAAATAAATTACTTATAATAAATATTCTAATACAATGTACACGACCACAGATATCCTTCAAAAATATATACAGTCATTTAAATATCAATCTTCTGTTTAAAAAATTTCTTCTTTTATAACAATGTGTAGTATCTAAATATGAGTTTAACAAATATCAACAATCTAACAAATATTTTTCTTTTATCTTATGTGTCCTAAACTGAAAAGAATCTTTGACAGTTAAAAAAAAAAGATTAGACATCATGATAGAAAGAAGGATATGGAGATAACGAACAGTATTCAATATCAAAGTCCATAAAACAATACAAAATAGGGGCAGAGCAAACGTCGTTCAATAAAGATACATTTAATTTTTTCAACGAGCGATAAACAACTTACAAAAAAGTCTAACGCCATTTTTCTCAATGGACATCTTTCGTACAATGTGCCATTGAAATTAACGTCTTGTAAACTATATTTAAGGAATTTAAAAAAGAAACACATTCTTACCTTATGTAATAAAACGATCATTTTTGTTTTATCAGAAGTAATAACCGTAAACAGCTAGGGGTATATATAAAAAAGCTTCAACAACTAGTATAGGCAAACCCAATCATACAAAACTTCATTTTCTTAAAGAAACGGTGTGTTTATTTAATTTATTGTCATTATGCGTTGTCAACGGTTTGCAATATTATTCTCTCAGAATTGATAATTTAACATGTTTGCAGCATCGGACCATGCAGGGTGTCTAGCATCGTCCATCTCTCCTGCAAATTGATTATCGTCGCGGAGTCGATGGTTGCTTCCACCAATTGTCGCTCCACACTCCGAGCAACTGCTCTCCACTGTAGCCCCTCCACAGTCCCCAATCACGTAGTAATGACCTATGAGCAAAATAGATTTAGATTTGAAGAATAAAAAAATTAAACTAAATTATGCTTGCATAATGCGGTAAAACAAGTATTTGTGTGGATTAAAGTTTTCATTCTCAAAATACTTACCATTCGGACATTTGAACCAATGACCCTTCTGTTGACCCAAAGCTTTCACAATTTCGATTCTCTCCTTATGTGAGACTCCAAGCCCACCAGCAGGATATTTATTTTTCAATTCCGCCAAGACATTTTTCACCAAAGTTTTCTCCTTTTCGTTCAATTTTTTGCCCCCTTTCAAAAGACTTTCCACAATAGTAAGGTTTCTCTTAAGCTCTTTTTCCGTCGGTTTTCCAAGAGAAAGCATTCTTTCGATATATTCAACAAAAAGTCTGAATGATTTAAGTCGAAAGATTTCATCCTCTGCATCCATCAGCTCCTGCTCCGTGAAATATCGTCTGGGAAACAGTGTCCATTCCCTGAAGTATTTAAGATCTTTGAGACAATGTTTTTTGAACATTTGCTGAAGATCGACATTGTGTATGTATCTCTCCCATTCGTGTTCAATTTTGTTCAGGGCCTTCAAAAATTCAATTTGATTTGTAACGGCCAGCAAAGTGTTTTCATCAACATTTGTCTCAAAAAGCTGATCGAAGATTTCTCTCATTGCTTTTCCATCCACTGGAAACTCTGCCGTCAGCGTTCGTATTTTCCCTGGAATATCATTCCGCATAATACGAATGCGTTGTCTGTCCCCAATAATTTTTCTCTTCACCGCTTCTATGTCTAACACCGCCTCTTTCACTTTATTTCCGTATCGCATATTTCGACGAATCAGTGTCTTACACTTAGGACACTCAATAAGCTTTACAAATGTGTCATTTTTGTCACTCTGTCCAAAGTTGTCAATATAATGATCCAGCATCTCCACCTCGAATATGTGACCGCAGTCTTCCAGTTCTACAAACCTTGCATCGTCCTCGTCTTCTGTACCAAAGAATATTTCCGTCACTTCCTTTTTATTGCAAATGCGGCACTTTCTTGGACAAGGTTCTCCACAAAGACCAATACATTGATGCCCACAAAGAAGTTGCAGACGACAGGGCATATTACATGGAGGACGATTACACGGCTCAAAACATCTTTTAGTACATTTGTAGTGTTCACACCTCCAAGCACACTTCTCTACGCAAGGTATGCATACTTCCCCACAGGCCAATGTGCATCTGCTGTGGACACAACGGTTATTGCATCTTTTTGCACACGGAGGACATTTCGAACATTTATCTGGGCAGATATGGCCACAGACCAGAGTTCTTCCACATTTACTTTTACATCCTACGTGTAATCTACCATTCAAGCATTTACCGCAAGTCCCCTTACATGTGTGCTCGCAAAACAGCATTTGCTTGCATGGTTCAGAGCACAGAGCTGATTCTGCTTCAAAACAAAGAACAGGCAATTCATGACCACATTTGAATTTTGTAACAACTTGATATTGACAAAATTCTGTGTGTCGTTCTCCACACAGACTCTGGCATATATGGCCACAAGGAAGACGAGTATCACATTGTGCCATGCACTTAAACTGATATGGTTTAGTTGAACATGGAACTTGTTGGGTATGTCCACAAGGCAGCTTTTTTGGCACTGGTATTGAACATTCACCACAGTCTTGGTAACACATTCTTCTGCATCTGTGGTCTTCATTATCACAAATACGCTTTTGACATGGTTTCCTACATTTATATTCTTTATGGTCGGCATTGATCACATGACAAACGAGGGCACACGTATGCCCACAAGGTAGCCTGTGTTCACATGGCTTCATACATCCTCCTTCTGGTGCCTTTTTAAAATCCTCCGGTTCCGTTGCATGGATTCCTACATCGTCTGGATGATTTTGGCAATATAAACGTAATCCTTCTCCATATAAATTCTTACGTTTAACATGGTCAACAACTTTTCTCCAAAGATCACTGTTACCAGACATAAGGTTTAAATTCCCGATGACATAAAATCCCATCTTAGCACGGGAAAGAGCAACACAAACTCTATTCTCTATTTTCAAAAAGCCTATCTTTCCTTCATCATTACTGCGAACCAATGATAGGAGAATAATATCATTTTCTTCTCCTTGGAAATTGTCTACCACTGTTATTCTTATTCCATAAAATTCTTTTTTTGGCATCAATTTCTTCAGCTGGAAAAGCTGTCCAGAATACAATGTTAAAATTGTGATTTGCTCTGGGTCATATCCTTGTAGTTTGAGATATCGACAAAGAGCCACAATGTATTGAGCTTCGTAAAGGTTGGAGTGACTTCTCTGTTCATCATCATTACTTTCGGGGTAGTCATGATGTATGAAATACATGTTCTCTGAAATCCCTCTCACGTCCGGATAAGTTTTTACTTCGTCATGGTCTTTTAACTCTGGATAGATGATTCTCATCATTTCCGAAATAGCTGGACGCATCCTATGTTGAAGATTTAAACAGTCACACTGCATTCCATTTTTCACCATTCTTTCAAATAATGATACGTCCAGATTATAATCCTTTGCAAGTTTATACACTGTTGGATTTGGCTTTAACTGTTTGTGGTCACCAATAAGAATCAAGTGTTCACAACCTTGGCTCAACGTTGTTATGATATGCGCTTCAAGAACTTCTGCAGCCTCTTCAACAACGATGACTCTTGGACCAATTTCCTGAAGTACTGACTGATATCTTGCAGCCCCAGTTGTTGTCATTCCAATAATTGTTGCTAAGCGCATTATCTGCTGGTCTTCCTGCATATGGATTTCGTTTAATCGAGCCGCATTTCTTTCATATTCTGCTTCTTTACCACGAATTTGTTCTCTGTATACACAGCAGAACTTGTGTGTCCAGTATCGATACAATCGCCATTTTTCTTTTTGAGTCAAATTCCAAACATCATGACCCATCCTCTGCAAATTTTGAAACTCTCCTTCAGACATGCGATTTGTAGATCTTAGTTCTTTACGCAATTTTGATTTCATTTTTTTCTTCTGTTTCCTATCAATTTGCCATTCCATGTCGCCTTCTTGTTCATCCATTTCTGACACATTCAATGCTACAGCCTTTTTCTTTATTTGAAGATTCGCTAGTTTTCTTTCTATATCTTCGGGAAGACCAAGGCCTGCAAAATCTAAGTCATCCAAATCAAGATCATCTTCATTGTCCAGCTGTCTCATCTCTACCATTTGATCAGCATCATCAAAGACATCAATTTGTTCCTCTGGATCTTCCTGCAATTCATCAACGAGATCTCCATCTTCATCAACTTCTTGTCTTCTCTGTTCAACCGGCACTTCTACATCGCCATGTTCTATGTCTAGTAAGGTCCCATAGCCGAGCCATTCAACAATGGCAGATGATCCCTTAATTTTCTTGAGAGAAATGTTGGGATCATGATAGTGCACATACTGCTCAAATCCTTGGACAAGATCATTGTAATATTTACCCATATAAGGTTGTAAATAATCCTCATGTATAACCTCTCGTTCAGCAATTTCTATTTTCATCGCAATGGCGTTGATGGCTTCTCTTATTTGATTCAATTCCCATCCAATTCTACGGGCTTCCCTGGATATGTCACCATGAATTTCCCTACTTTTCCTCATATTCATGCGATAAGTATTGATGTTATATTTCTTCAATTGTTCACTAGAACTTCGTCCTCCAACTCTCAATACATCCCCTTGATAAAAACTTAATATTCCTTCTAGGAACTGGTCCAAAGCATGATTCGTATAGCAGACAATCAACATCGGTCTGTGTTCAACAACACCTTGTATGTTAGTGTTCCATATTTTGTGATTGTGTAGCAAGGCTTTTACGATTTTGAGACCAATGTACGTCTTCCCTGTACCCGGAGGCCCTTGGGTAATGACAAACTCCTTAGTAAGAGCATTTTGCACGGCCTTATATTGTGAGTCGTCCAAATACAATTGATCTGCAGAGGGCCATTCATCAAAATCTGTAATCATCACATTTCCAGCCCTGGCAGAGAGACGACTAAAATTGTATGTGGGCTCACGCAAAACGGGAGCTCCCAGATTTCTTAACTTTATTTCTCCTTGCAGCATGATATCATTATCAACGAGAGGACGGAGATCATAATTCGCATTT
>NW_026935374.1:0-64121 GCF_032062105.1 Saccostrea cuccullata | reverse complement strand
ATGCCAGAATTTGATTTGAGTTAAATTTAGTATAAAGAGTTTAGTTAAGTAATAGAGATTTTAAGAATTTAGAAATGCGGGACGCATTCCTCTTAGGAGGGGGTAATGTAATGTAAATGGTATTTTGAATTTGGCGCCATTAGTTGGCAGGTCACGTGACTACCACTCTAAGGGTATATAAACGTCACAACGCTAGCGTCAGTACATTCAGTGTTGATTTGGCTTCAGAAGCGAAAGGTTGTGTTAGGTAAGGAGTTTATAGGTAAGCCGACAGTTTCCCACAAGAGAACGTGGATCAAGCATCCTTACTCTCGCGGGAATAGCTCGACTAGTCCTCAGTGGACATACATATAAAAAGAATAAGTTTCTTTAGTATTAGGTGTTGAGTAGATGAGTACTCATTTGTTGAGCACTCGTTGAGCGGATGGTTTTACTCATTAGTTGAGTTACGGTAGTGTTTTTGAGTATTATAAATTTGTATATAGTTAGTATAATATCTTAGTTAGTATTTTTTTTTTTTGATAGTGATTTTTAACAGTGATTTGTTTTCTTAGGTAATTAAGGGTAATCATTTTAATTTCATACGAGAGGAACTCGTATCGCCTTATTTGTATATTTTGCTGGCGATTATTTTTGTATATACGTTCGCCGTATTTGTATATTTTGGCAGGCGATTATTTTTAAGTATTATTTTTGAGTCTCGGTCTCAGTTTAGTAACTGAGGGATCCAATATCAGAAGAGAACACGTTACAAAAGGTTCCACACAAATGTTTAGTTACCACGGGTGCTTAGGGACAGGGAAAATTCATACCCTCTGATACTACAACAGAACGTTCTGTTTTAGTATCAGAGGGTATAAATTTATAAAAGACTGAAACTAGCCTTCTTTCCCCAGAAAGTCCTGGTCCTAAATAGGATGAATGAGAAACAACACATAACATCAATTTTCTGCAATTAAATATTTTTTGCGGAAATATTGAGCACATTCAGTAAAAGGCATAAAATGCAAATTACATGTATGTACATTGTTAGCTTCTGTGGTGATCCCTTGTCAGTTGTGTTATTTTTAATTTCCACGTTCACCCTTACCTGCTTCGGACGAAACAGAATCGGTCGAAGAAGAATAATCAATTTGCGAACATTCTTGACTCAAGTATACAAAGCCTATTGTATTAACAGACAGATCTACGCATTACTCTGATATATCATCATTTCTGTTTCCCAAAATTTGCCATAATTTTAGATAACAAGAGCACTTTTTACTATACTTATGTAAGTAGATTTTGTCGAGTGTCTCTAATGACGTCACAAAAAGGGGAAGTAACTCTATTGATGAACGTTATTTTTAGCGATATTTGAACAGGTAAGTAAAGAAAACAACGAGGTTTATAATTAAACGAATATTGTAATTCCTTCTTTTTAACCATTGTTTACAACATATATTATATACAAGTATATCTATTTCTTCAAATCTTTAACGTACACACTTGGAAGGATGATGAAGCATTATGCCAAAGTTTATGCCGAGTTTTTTGAAAAGCAACAGATTTTTCATTCGTACATTATGACTATCAGTCAGAGACTGTTAAGGAGCTTTCCTGTGGATGGTGATGATACTGACATCTGTGATGGAGAGGACAGTGATACATGAAGTCTTTTTTAGCAGGGCTTATTGCTCAAAGAGCAATTGCCGGCTTATGTGATCCTGTTCAAGGCAGGATGTTGACCCCATAGTCGCCATTTTAAAGTTACGTGCAAAACTATAGTTCTTACTCTCAACCGCTTTTGAGATAATACAAACGCTAAATAAAACAACAAAAACAAAACGAATTTTTTTCTATATAAAATAAACATTAGTAGTAATGACTTTGAAAACTTCATAAGTCAAAGAACATAGTTTATTAGCGTAAGGATTTTTGATAATCAGTGTTACCGTAGTTCTCTAGACATACGAGGTAAAGCAGGAGAGGGAACCAGACTGGCCTGTTTGTTTACATTCAGCTGCGGTTCCAGATTAATTCTGATTCTGACAAAATCGGACCGTGGTATTAGGATTGAAAAACTCACTGTCAGTGTCTTATCATTTATATTGATAGTTTTAAAATAATTTTTTCATCAGAATATAAACGTGATTCATGTAAGAAATCCATTCTACTCTGTAAATGAGCCCGGCTCTCTGTACTTCTGAGTACTTTGATTTCCATTATTTAAATTTATGAATAGCCATATAATTAAATTATAGATGTGTATCTATTAAATTTATTAAGTTTGACAACAAAAGACAAATTGTGATGATGATGATAATGTTATTTAAAGCACTTCATGAGCATCTTAAATAAACATATTTTTAATAATTCTTGTACAATATACAGTATTAAGAACTGTTAAGCATATTGTCATTGCAAGGAGATATTTTGCTTTTGCAGTTAATTTCTCAAACTTACAAATCATTTCATAAGTATTTTTATAAACTAAAAGGTTTTCATATTGAAAACCCCACCTTGTCAATTATCAGAGATTTTCTCATCATATATTTAATTTGAAATAAATCTTTCAAAAAGAAAATTAATTTGGTTTAAATTTAGAAATATCTGAACTAACTACAGATTTTACAGTTGATTGCAATCATTGAGTGAGTAAAAAGTATATACATGTACTACATGTAGTATTGGCTTCCAACTACCATCCGTAAATTGAAATATTTTTTATACAACGTACATTTTCTTTATGCCCTAAGTTCTAGCATGTAAATTAGAGTTCTTACAAAACTAACAAAGTGAATATGGCTTAGGCCTAAAAGGATGAAAGACTAGTAATTATCCATGTGCCTCTTGTAGTAACTGAGAATATATCACAAATTCTTAGAGTTGGTCATTTCTTGCTTTACAATTTGAACAGCAATTGTCAGATGAAATACAAAGTGTAATGTCTTTAAAATCCAAATGTTTCATTAGGTGTCTGCGTAGGCAGGTTGTCCTGTTTTTCACAAAGTCACGTACTTCCGCTTGAAGACCCTTACGATTGGGTGCTACATCACTATAATTAAAATACACTATGGATGTGGCCTTTTGTCCAGAGCGCAAAGCTCTGCCGATCTCCTGCAAATACTTCTCTAGAGTTGTTGGTGGCCTTGTATGTATTCCCCTTTCTATTGATGGCGAATTAGGATCCATACCCAAAGTCACTGTTGCTAAAACGAGAAGAACTTAAGGACTCTCTTTCGTCACCTCAGAGATGTGAATTTCCATTTTTTTCGGTATAGTCTTTGTGATATTGTGCAAAAATCTTATTTTCCAGTAATTTTTCTTCCTTGGGAATGTACTGGTATTCACCAAATTCACTAGATATGTACCGATACCCATATCCAACAGTTTCCAAATTATGTAGATGTTTATATGTATATAAGAAAGGGCGGAGGGAAAATTATAAATTTACGACGCAAGGTTATGCAATTCATAAAATGACATCCGTAGATGCCTACGATAAGGCTACTTTGATTCCCTTTGGATATTTAGTTGTAGATATGAGTCATGGGACGGAAGACAAGTACAGATTGCGCACGCATATTTTACCCAAAGATGATACCGTTGTCTACCTGTCTAAATAAATGTGATTTTAAATTACGAATTTGCGTCATTTTCAAGATGAATCACAGACTGAAAGCACATTTCTCGTTTTTAGACTTGTTGTGTACTGCAAGCTCCAAGCAGAGAAGAGCTTTTGACACCCTTGACGTTTGCTCAAATGCAAACAGTGCGAAGTTATTTATAACGTGTATAAAGGAACCATCCCAGTCACCAAAATATACAAAAATAGTTAGCTACAGCAAAAAAAAAACGCCATTCGTACTCTGATCAGTAGATTTGTGAGCAAGGCACGACGTAAAACATTACTGTTAAAACATCATCAGATCATACCTCATTTAATTAAACCAGCACTACACTACTTTCAAAATGGCTCGAGAACTAGTACTCGTACCAAAAGAAAAATTCCAAACTCTGCTAAAATCAGAGGAAAATTCGAATAGTATACAGGAGAAACCCCCTCTACCCAAGAAAGACCCTCCCAATGATGAAGACCCACCTACTCAAACCTGAATTCTAGAAATCTTGGAGCACACCATTCCAGTGAAATATCAAAACAAGGCAAGAGGGTTAATTCAATTTTTATCACAATACGGAGGAGACATGGTATCCTGGAAAAGAAATGGAAATTTAATCTACAAGGGTAACGTCATTCATGGCTCTCACATTAGTGATCTTATAAAACATGCATTAAGTCCAAATGTTAAAGGAATTTCTATTTGATTTCAACAGTTTTATAAAGCACTGAAAGACATCGACACCCCCACGTCATTCATTCAAAAAAAAAAATCCAAAAGTGCGCAAAAATATTGCACGGTAAATTCATCTTTTTAGCATAATGGCATCTGTAGCGTTATGGTCAAAATCATAACGCTACATATCTGCAGCTACTTTTCAATCCATATATTTACCTCTCAAAGGAGACAGACTCTACTTCGCCTTCGAAAGGTTCCTCTTTGACTATCTTCTCCTCGGTCATCTACAAGTATTTTCATGTGTATATATAAAACCTTCAATAAATGCAAGATTAATTCGTTACTAAAACAAACCTCTTGATAATGATGCGTCTCAATTTCTGCGTAATAATTTAATTTTTGAATGTGTGTGTTTTGCAATGGTTATTCTTTTTATATCTTAAACTCTTTACTAAAACTGTACAGATTTTATTGGTTTTTTATTTGTTATTATTGTTATTGTATTTTAAGAACTAAAACAATTTCAAATCATATGAGTAAGTTATTTACCACAAATGTTGTCGAAGGCGTGGAATTGTACGCCCTCTGGCCCTTAAACTCGTTTACCGATTTTTCTCAATGGACCGATATTTTACGTTGCATGAGATGGTTCCATACAATTTAAAAGACTTCTAATTTGCTGATATATTTTTGTAAGTTACTCCAATGAAAAAAGAAATTCATAATTTTGGAGGTAAATTCAACAATAAATATTAAGTAAAACTACACATGCCCATCTCTGTCAACCACTTTTTTCAACTGCTGTAACATCTCTGAGCTTATAAAGTAGATATTGAAATCACTCTAACGTAAATTGAAAAAAAGTAATCATATATTAAAGGAAATGAAATATGCTATTTCTTAAAGTTTAATTACCTGAAATAAGTTTGCATTTAAATTTTGATATAAAATAGACACGTAACTCTCAAAGGAAACCGAGTGTTTTTTTAAACTTATTTTTGAACCTGTAAATGAAGTAAAATATGACGTCTTGTTGTTTTAAATATTATCGATTTCTATGTGATGTTTTAAATATTTCATACTGAACAGAAATGTTTTGTCCAGAATTTTATTGAATTGTTTTGTTATGCATTAAAAACTCTTACAGTTCTTGAAAATAATTTTAACAATCTGCATTTTTTTTAAAATTCAGAACGACTTTGAACTGACCATTACAGTGCATTCAACAGCTTTGAATGAAGATATTAACAATAGTTCTGTGATTCCTCAAGAAACAGACCACAACGACCTGCCCTTCAATGAAGAAGTTAAGGAGGAAAAAGAAGATCAGGAAAGTGACCAGTCAATGGATATAAAATGCAATGTCGTGTTGCTCATTTTTTTCCCTTTCCAGTGATTTTCATTGGGGTTTCTCCTAGATTTAAATTTTTGTATTTGCCAGTTACTTGGGGATGAATTTCACATTTTACTGGAAAACGTCACCTCGATTCAGTACTTTGATTTTTTTTTTTAAAAATGCGCATGTTCAGAAGTCCTCTTATGAATTGCACAACCTTGCGTCTTAAATCTATAATTGGCCAATGCGCAATTTTTAAATACATGTATAATTGACCCTCCGCCATTTTTAAATACATCCAAAAATAAACATCCAATAACGAGAAGGTATATTTGCAGCATCAATTCATTTACAAAATCTTATCATCGGTAATCCCCCGAATTGTAGTAAACGAAAAAGGATTCAAGAAGAAACTACATAAGAAAGAAAAGAGGAAAAAGAAGACGGAGAAGTGGAAGAAAACGGAGAGCAGAAAGAAGACGGAGAGTAAGAAACGGAGAGGAGGAAGAAGGCAGAGAGGAGGAAGAAGAACTTATGGATGTCGATGAAGACGAGGACAAAAAATTAATTGGAACATTTTTATTAAGAAAGAGTGAATTAAAACATCAAAGACAGGAGTTACAGAACATACTAAATGAAATAAGCGTGGAATTAGAGGAGTTGTCATACCTCATATAAAATGTAAAGTATGTAGAGTTATCTATCCTTCTTTATATAGAATTTCAGAAAAAAAACGTACCTTTTTTTCTGACGGTCAATTGATATGATAAATTTTTTTTCACCAGATTTTATATGAATTCCTTGTGTACATCATTTCTAAAAATATTGATTTTTTTTTTTACTGATTGTTAATATTTCAAAAGAGTTGTGAAATAATACGTTGCATTATTTTGATATGTTTGTCTTTTTGTTTCTTTCATACACAGAGTTTATATATAGAAAGTAATAAATAATATATACATTCAGTTAATTTTTTTTTTCAGGGTAAATCATTTTGCAAAAAAAAAATTAAAAAAATATTTGCTCATCTTAAACAGATCTTATTTTAATCATATTCTTTTCTATACTATTTTTCCTTATTTTTTTCATGATTTAAAAAATAAAAGATTTTGAAATAAACTAAACCAATAAATCACACGATGTAATTTACGATGTCCGTCATAATGGTTCGTAGAGTGATTTTCTGATGATATTATTTCTCAATATAAAAAAAAAATATTTAAAGTATTGCAACAAACATTGACAGTCCAGCCGGCATCTTTTCGTAATCAAAGGCCTGAAGGGCCTGAGAGTCGACTCGCTCTTCATTTGCTGTTCAATGTCTTTTAGGAGAGAACTGCACAAGTTTGTGAAACTTATGTCCAATCCAACGGAAACTAAATAATTAGAATTTTTCCAAGTCCAAGGGGAATAACTCTGACAGAAATGATGCAATCAAACCCAAAATAAAACTTGACTTATATATTTTGCTATATATGTGCTACCTCTGCGAATGAATGGAGACTGCAATTAATTGGAATATTTCTATTCCAAGGGGCATAACTTTGTAAAAATTGGTGCGAATGTCCCCAAAACAAAAGTTGGGGGGGGGGGGGGGGGTCAGTGTCAAACGTATCCGTGCTGTCGATACAATAATTTTTAAACTATGAACAGATACAAATCAATAATGATTTAATTGTGAAAAGCTACAATATCAGTCTAAATGCATTCACTTAGTCTTTATTCTTTTATTATATATACATTGTTCTATGCTGATCTAAGAACTAGTGCTTTTAAAGAGACAAAAATACACCTGAAGTTAAAATTCCACACTCATGTAACATATCATTTTGATCTGTAAAATTATAGTTTTCTTGACCATTTATAGGACCAGTATAATTAAAGGTTTTAAATGCCTTGATACCAAGAGCCTGTTCTTTCCAATTTTTGCTTGGAATTGAGGAAGATTTAACATAAAACAAAAGAAGTACACAGTTGAACACAATCTGGACGTGTCACCGTATCTCGAAACCCACGTTGCTTCGCTACTGAGAATGTGAATGGAACTGATTTGGTCAGTCTATCAGCTACAAACTTGGCCTGCCACGACACGACCACTATAACCACAACGATCCCAGAAACAGATAGTGACACAATGATCCCAAAAACAGAGAGCAAAACAATGATATCCGGGACAGAGAACGACACTACGATCCCAGAAACAGAGCTACACTATGATTCCCGGGACAAAAAGGACACAACGATCTCCGGGACAGAGAGGGACGTAACAATCCCTGGGACATAAAAAATATTTTAAAAAATCAAAAGTTTAATTTAAAAAACATTCTAATTAATACTGATCAGGTATTTCCAGATACCAATTGTCATAAAATGTAAAAAAAAAAAAAACAAAAAAAAAACATAAAAATCACTTTTTAAACATTTACACAAGATTCTGAACATTTCCATAAGACTTCAATGGTAAAAAATCCCAGTTCTAATATCACAATAAAATCATTTTAAAAAATACACATATGTTAATGAGTATTAATTACCAAAATCAAAAAAAAAATTCTGATTTCAACTGCATAATCAGAAAAAGTTGAATTAAAAAAAAAAGACAGTATAACATTCATCTTTTTTTTTCCAAAAAGAATCTCAAAGTATTTTCCTTCAATACAGGACATACCTTTTTAAATCAACAGTTTAATTAAAAAAAGTATTCTAATTAATACTGATCAGGTATTTCACCAATTGTCATAATATGTAAAAAAAAAAAATCACGTTTTAAACATCTACACAAGATTCTGAACATTTCCATAAACTTCAATGGTAAAAATCCCAGTTCTATTATCATAATAAAATCATTTAAAAAATACACACATGTTAATGAGTATTAATTACCAAAATCAAAAAAAAATTCTGATTTCAACCGCATAATCAGAAAAATAGAACTTTAAAAAAGACAGTATAACATTCATCTTTTTTTCCTAAAAAAAATCTCAAAGTATTTTTCCTTCATACAGAACATACATCATTAAATCCAACTAAAACATATAACTACAAGACAAAATTAACAGCTTTTTGTCAATTATTAAAAGTAAAAAAAATAAACACTAATCACATGGTAGCAGTCAAAGCAAGGAACACTAGCTTGACAGAATCTGCAATTGTTCAACAATGTTCAAAAATGCATCCTTAATGAAATAAAACTTTTCCCTTTGCTTTCGATCTCGTGTTATGCGCTGGCGCATCAGGCAATAATCTAGTGGAGGATTGTGGGGTGTTATAATTAGATGTGTCCGGTGTCAATTGGGAAGGTTGACCTACTCCATGACTCGCATCAGGTGTGGCATCGGTAGGTGGGTGTGCTGAAAGGTCTGGTAAAGGAATGTGCTCGTGTGTATCAGGAGTGTCACTACTGTTTCTTGTATGGGACATACAGAATCTCTTTAAAAATCTTTTAAGAAGGTAGATGATTATGGTCAATGTGGAGGTAATTGCCCATACTAAAACCCCTAGTACAAAAAAATATTGTTAACAAATATTTTAAGTATTTCAGCAAAATAATGATATAACTGGTACCCACTACTTATTCAAATCAATTACACATATCGCTGTCTTTCTATACTTTATCCATTTAAAATCCATTCGAAATAATTTAGTAAAATAACTACATGCAATATTGTACTTCAGTTAACTTGCATAGATCATTTAAACTTCGGAGGCATCAAATATAGAATCATAGTCATTGTCTGATTCAGAAGATATTAGAGATTGTATTCTGCTCAGCTCTATTTCAGTTGTTGAGGGTAACTTCTTTGGTTTATGCCTGGTGGTTTTCTCTCTCTTAAATATTTTTTTTCTAACTGATGACACCTTTTTCTTCTTTTTTTAATTTACTTCCAACCTTTTTAAGATATTCTTTGACAGAAATTAGCACAACTACTAGAATGAAAATACAAATCCCTATATTAATGCACACGAGTATGATTACACGCTGTCCTGATTCTGTAGACTCATCAAAGAGACTGTCACCATCATCATCATCTGGCCTGAATGATCCTACAATAAAAAGATTACTTCATACCTGAATTAATTTTAATACCTCAACATCTGTTATGTATGTTTTATTACAATGAACAATGAGCATTGCATAATCTTTGTCAAATTATGTAATTTCACAAATCATTTATATTCTTTTACATAAAATATAATTTTCCTTGGCAAAAACTAATACTACCTTTTATTCAAAAATGATTGGAAATTATATGGGTGTTACTTTGTCCACTGAAATTCCATACACATTAAAATTTATCTAACTGAAACACTTACTGTGATCCACTGTATTGCCCTTGTATCTCATTGCTAGGGTTGTCCTTAATGACGACCAAGTTGTTTGGATCCTGCGGGTTGTCCTTACTGAAGACCGAGTTGTTGTTTGGATGCTGCGGGTTGTTCTGACTGAAGGCCGAGTTGTTATTTGCATCCTGCGGGTTGTCCTTACTGAAGACTGAGTTGTTGTCTGGATCCTGCCGGTTGTCCTTACTGAAGGCCGAGTTGTTGTTTGGATCGTGAGGGTTGTCCTTACTGAAGGCCGAGTTGTTGTTTGGATCCTGAGGGTTGTCTTTACTGAAGGCCGAGTTGTTGTTTGGATCCTGAGGGTTGTCCTTACTGTAGGCCGAGTTTTCTCTGAAATTACAAAAAAAGTGTTAAATAAAATGAATTAAAAAAAATACTTTCATAAATATTGCTTTAGCATAAAACAACGATTGCTAGTATTGATAAACTTGCTTTTGCATTAAACAACGATTTGCTAGTATTGATAAACATCCCCTAATACAAGATAAACATTTTACAATGTAAGTGAATGATGTGACTTAGTGTAAAACTCAAGTCACAGAGTCAGACAAGGACAGATAAACAATTTTGCCTGTAACATCTACGCTTCTAGGCTACATAGAATTTGCAAATTTTATACCTAGCAAACGTTTCATATATTTTCTGCCACGTAGTTTTCTTACAAAATTGCGTGAAATACACGACACGCAAGGCAAAATGAATCACTGAATTATCTTACTATAACTACCGGAAATATATATATATTAAAAAAAAGAAATTCAAGCAACTTATGAGATGACCCCCACATTCCATAGTAAAATTTCATTCCTTTCTATTGGGTCTACTTTAGTCACGTGATTAGTCTCTTTCCCACGGTGCCTTCCAACTTTTCCAATTCATAAGTAAAAGCACATTAGCGGATCAAATAAGATGAAGTAAGAGGGGTTGATATTTAAAAAAAAATACTCACGATGGCAGATTTTGCTGTCCCTGTCCCTTATTAAAGGCAGTCGTCCGTTCCATCCGACAATCCTAACAGCGCAGCTGAACAATCGGATTTCCCATACAGGCGCAGGCTCGAGTTCATTCTTTATTAATCGCACGCATGTAGTTGCAGCTGTACAAGTGTACACCCCGTGCACTCCTGTACACAGTTGACATGGTAAATGGTTCCGCAAACTAGGCTTAATGGAAATAACCAGACAATGATCGCGATCTTCATTCTCACGTCTTGATCCATTGCAATCTACCTTTCCAATGCCGCGAAAATTGCACGGGGATTTTTACCCGTGATCATCATCATGTGATCAAAATGTAACCTTATTTGGAAAATATACTCCAACATGAGGGCGCGACAATACAGATCATTTAGAGAGTGGCACCACTTTATTAAACTGGATGACAGAAATGTTAGAGTGACTCAGATTAGTAATTAGATTAAGTTGTTTTTAAATTAGCCAAACAGACCCATATTGTTCTAAATCTATGAAGGCAACTTTAACTGGAAAGTGATCTAAACTGGGAAGTCTTAGTTAAAGCCATATATGGCGTAACTGATAAAAAAAATATATTTTTGAAAAATACAAAACTAAGTAAATATAGTTAATACATTTAAATTAAAACTTTTCATACAATTCTGAACACGGAAAACACCTCGTTTCAGCTTATAATACGACTTTATCTTCTCTGTAATGTGTTATTTAAATCTTTCGCATTTTCTTCCAAGTCGGAGAAAATTCCGAGAATCCAAATTAAATTCTGATATCTGTATAACGCAATTGACTTAGATTTTGTAATTTACGGAAAAGTTCTATCTTTATATAAAGTAATGATACAAATAATAAGTTCTTATTATTTTAGTTTAATAATAATTTTCATTGTACATACGCAATATATGGCTTTAACAGAAAAATGATGAAAGGTAAATTATCATCTAACTATGTATGATTAACAGCTAATTATTCAAATGACGTTTTAAAAACTTCAAATGGATATATTAAAAGGGTCGTGACACACACAGATAAAAGCCATGACATTTGCACTTATTGAAATACTAGGTCATGTCAGGACACGCTACACTACCTTTGTGCGCAGGTGTATCGTGAAAAAGCGGAATTTTTAAAATGATTTAGAATTGCCCGCTTTCATTTGAAGAGATTAAGTACGACAGATGATGAGCTATTTCGTATATATTTCTGGTTTTACTTTTTTTCTTTTAATATTTTTCTGATTTGTTGGTTTTCTTAATCAACATACTCAATATTTTATCATATTAGAAATATCATCACCAAAATAAACGTAAGTAACGTATACAAGAAAAAATGCAAGTCAGAGTGCGTAGGTAAGCGTGAGGGTCACGTCATAAAGTGAAATTTCAATGAAATATGTTGTCTCCTACATCAAATTAATTACTGTTCTTCATATCCAAACTTAAAAAAAATAGCAATGTAACCATGACAAACACCCTAACAGACTATATGCCATTTCTCTTGTATAACTTTTCCGCCTACTTACCTCCTCCCCATGGGTATAAATATGGGAGGAGTAATCTTTAACGGTACCTTTCACCAAAAAAAAAAGAAGGAAGATAGCAGTACTAGTGAGAGAAAAATGTGGCAGACGAAATTTTCAACTTTCTGTAAGTAGATCATATCTTAATCTAATGTTGTTAATTGATAACAATTCTCAATTTTAACTTTTAAAAAGATCGTTGTGGACCAACTTCAGATATCCGATGTATAATGACCAATATTGTTAGTAGGATTTTTTTGTGAACCTGATATCAATTTGAAGGGCTTATCAAATGAAAATTATCCACCATAGGAATTTTCAGAATTTTGATTTATACTCGAAGCATCTCACCTTTTGATTTAACATTGAAATTTATGGGAAGAGTGCATTTAATTCTGATATCTTTAAATGAAATTATATTTTTCAAATAAATCTCCTGGTAGAAAGTTACATATACTTCCTCTCTATCAGGATATTAATTAAAATTAATCTTTTACGATGTAAATTTTCAGAAAATTAGATTTTTCTCAATTTTATCATAAGTAGATAACTCTTCACGAAAGTCCCGAGTGCAAGAGGGCCAGCTTCTAATTATGTACAATTCCTGTAAATTTGGTGTACTTCACTATTGTCGTTACTGAACTATGGTTATTTATGATCATTTCAATCACTAAGATGTGTCCATTTACCTCTCATTACATTTTTAGTCATTCTGTTTTATTTTATTTCAGAGATCTTACAAACTCCGCCAACTCTTTCGAAGAGTTTGAGGCTCTATGGGTACAGATGGGAAAAGATCTTGAAAATGAAGATCCCCCCCCCCCCTTCTCCTCAAAGAACGGTCACAATCACACCTGTCGATGCAAACACTTTTGAAAGGTAGGAACTTTTACAATTAGAGTTATCGTTCTTACCACACTTAGATTTAGTATTGCTAGGAGATATTATATATATAAATTATCGATTATTCCTAAATGATTAAGCTACAAATGATGTTTTAAGATCAACAAAAGTGTATGTTTGTTTTCTCAAATATTGTTCAGTGCATCAAATGAAAGCAAGACATTCATTACATTAGAACCATCAACCCCCGTCGTCCCGCCGTCCTCAACACCCAAGTAGTCCCCTCCAGCTGATGAAAACTGGCCACCAGTTATTGTTGACGAAGAAAGGGCGAGGGATCGTTTGAAAATGTGGAGAATTCTATCCTCACCTCCTTTAGGTAAGGTCTTTTCTTTGTATTATTTAGTTACAACCTTTGAGTGTAGAGTGATAACTCTAGTTTCAGTAAAGAGTATTTTTTCTATGAAACATCTGTTTTTATATACCCACTGTTAAAGACTCGTATTTATATTTCATTGGATTAATGTATGACCAAACCTAATTAAAAATGTATAATTTCATTTTTTTCATAAAGAAGAAAGCATCCTGAAAAATATAACTCACTGGAAAAAAAGATGCGCCAGCCATTGAAGGAAAATGTGAACGAACAATTTAATATATTGAGGAATTTACATAAGAGAATGGCTGAGGATACGCAGCAAAGCTCCATCATAATTAACCATTTAGAGGATAAATTTGAATGCTCAGCTGGACCTGCCAGAAAACATGTGAAGTTTTCTTCTTTATAATTGTTCATAAAGAAGTTGTGGTGATGAATTTGTAAGAAATGAACTTCTTTAAGACAAAGAACTGTAATGATGAATTTCACAAGGATAGATTTTATAAGAATGTTACGTAGTTTATACTTTCAAAAAAGATGTTTTCATCACTTTTGTTATATAGATTTAAAAACAACTTTTATATTGTGTGAAAATAAACATACCTATAGATGATAAAGTGTTTGGTTATTTTTTCCCTTTACATCTGAAATTTGACTGTGAAAAGCTTGTGAAAACTTGGACTTTTTATACTGGTGTAATCATAAAGTTGTCTGGGTACAAATTTCTTTAGAAGTTGGATCGTAATTTCCATACAAGTTGCTATGTCATTCCCCAAAATGTTTTAAAGTTGCATTGTCATTTCTCTAAAAGTTACAATGTCATTTCCCTGAGTGTTGCTATGTCATTTCGTAAAGATCTGCAAGTTACTATGGCATTCCCCAAAATGTTTTAAAGCTGCATTGTCATTTCTCTAAAAGTTACAATGTCATTTCCCTGAGCGTTGCTATGTCATTTCGTAAAGATCTGCAATATCATTTCACCAATTGATAACATCAGTGATTGTAGAGTACACCTTGACTGCAAAGTCACCTCTATAATGTTTGGAAAACCCCATGACGTCATTGACTGTAGACTCCTTGACTGTAGACTCATTCTTTGCACTAAGTTAACCCATGACGTCATCGACTGTAGACTCACTCTTTGCACTAAGGTAACCTAATGACGTCATTGACTGTAGACTCCACCCTTCACTGTGACCTCATATGACCTTTATGGGAAAAACCCATGACGTCATCCTGACTGTAGACTGACTGTTCTCTGTCCCCCTTACTACTAACGTATTTATAGTGAATTTTAAAAGAAACGTACGTTGACGAACATCAACGAAATGATCATTCAGCATCTTCACAGGTGTAGGTGGAGAAGAAAAATGAATTTATGAATTTTTTCAGGACACCATGGAAATAGACTTCTTGTGGGCAAACAGTAGAGACATACATACCAAATAATTCCAATTTAAGGACAGATGACACATTTTTTTTTCAACGAATATAAACTTGGGTCATGTTTTAATGAGTAAAATGAATAACTTTCACCGCATTTTTTTTTTTACATTTTTTATTAAAATTTTCACAGAAATGGGATTTGAAGTGAAAATATACGTATAGATAAATAAGGATGGTTTCAGAGAGGCAAAATTTAAACGTCACAGAAGGTTAACAAATTCTTTATATTTTAGAAATTTACGATTTGCATCATTTTCAATGAAATTAAGCCAAAAAATATATACCTATCTAAGCATCCATTTTTCCTTTGTATCATTTGGCCTTACGAATAACTAAAGCATTCAAAAGGCAAAGATTTTTAGACGGAGGCTGTATGACAGCCTCCGTGTATAGGGATTGTCTTGCCCATGGAATGTAAACCGGAAAGATTTCTCAAGCACCATCTATCGGTGGAATTGTCTTCATTACCTTTAGAGCGACTCTGCGTTACACCGACCGCAAGGATAGGCATAATCTAAAACAAAGATCGCGTTACATACAAGTATAAACAAAGAGTTCTGCTTTTTGTAAATAAACAGGATTTGTCTAATATTTTTTAAAATGACGTGTATATAAATACATTTCCTACGGAATATTTAAAAAAAATGTGATTTACTATTAATTTTTATCAGACAGAATATTAGGAGATTTTGTTCCAACAGACGATGATAAAGCATGTTTTACAATATGCTGAGCCTTTTCCCGCCGGTTCTCACACCAAAACAAGAACGAGAAGAAACGAAGTGGCGGATCTAGAGGGAGTTGCCAGTTGGGGGGCTTTAACATCCTCGGAGAGGGATAGAGGAACCCCACTTATCAATAGTTTTTTTTATTATTAAAGTAAAACTATCTCTGGTTACAGATAAGTTTTAACTTTAGTTTTATATTTATTTGTAAAAACCTCCACCAGAATTCACCTGTGTATCAAACTAAGTGTGGAGACGCAGATGTACCTGTAATATGAGAGAAACGAACGACAACTCTGTTATTGATATCAATATGTATCTGTCACGATTGACCCGATTGGTTACAACCCAAGTATTTGGTTCATAGGATTTACTTGATTTATCACATTACATTATTTATCAAATTAAATGGTTTATCATATTATGCCCTGATTTTGGATTTAAAATCATATTTACTTCTCAATTAATTGTTTAATGGAATTTGAGATCTCAGTAATATCTTAGAAACATGACTTGTTTACTATTACATGTAACATGTACTAATATTGGAAAACCACTCGGCTCGAACATGCCATTAGAGCTATGCGACCCGTCAATGAGGTCTATTACAAACCCATGTGTTTTCGTGTACATCATTATGCTTGGAAAGTGAAACTGTAGGATTCAACACATAGTCGGAGCGAAACTACTCGACGTCGAATCCTCCGCCACCTCTATGTCATACATACGGTAAGGGGTTCACAAGCAGGGGCAGATATAAAAAATAGTTCGCTGTTTTACTGTTTAATTTGATGATTTTAAGGTAAAATGTATAAGAAGAAGTAGAAACACGAAATATTAATTTAAAATACCTTTTTCTTTTTTCGTCAAAGAATGTTTTTTGTGATGTATTTTTGGAGAGTAGGAATATTTCGCAATCCCGAACATGGGCGAAGTAGTTCCATCGACGCCATATTTATTTACGTTTTTGTGTACTTTTTCTGCTCTGCTGGTTTCCTCGGATTTTTTCCATATTCAACAGTGTAACCGACTTTTCCCTTCCTTGCAGTAGAGTTATATTCCAGAGGTGAGCATTATTTATGTCGTTATTTTCACATTTTGTCCAAATTGTTCTTGAAATATTGAAAGAGAAAAGAAGTTGATCAGTGTCAGAAGAGCGTCTTAACCAAATATTTTAAGAACTTTGGAAATGATTGAAAAGCTTTAGACGAACTTTCAACGTGAATGAGAATGTATTGAGAAATGACTGAGAATGTAATGAGAAATGAGCAGTCATGAGAATTTGAAAGATAGATTGTGATGTCATGTTTTGTGAATTTTTGTTTACCAATCTACTGAACCATTCTGAAAGAAAAAAAATTGAAAAGCATAGAAAGACCATGGTTTTTGCAATTGCTTTTCAAAATACTTATGAGATATTTCAGTTTTCAAAGTTACATGAAATATTTTTACTTCTGTGTTAGGAGGATTACAGTTAGGATAAATATACCATATATATATTGAATGAATATGGATGCAGAATCTTGTTTTACTTAGTAATGTCTCTGATTACTGGAACAACAAGTCTATGGTGAAATAGGTAAATTTATTTCTTGTTAGTTTGTATAGGATTGAACCTCTTTACTTTGATATTGGAAGTTAAATATGGATATCAATTTAAGTATTTCTCTTCCTACAAATGTGTTACAAGGCGATTTTTCGCAAGGTGCTGCTCATTTTTCGGAAGTATCAAGAGGTAAACAATGTGTATGCAACTGCTTTATGTTTTTACTGTATGTAAGCTTTTTAAATGGTGTGCCAACAATTTCAAAGCATGATTTACATGCAATACTGATGTCAGGTGATGCATTGTATACACTACGAAAGAATCCTTTTCAAGATTATTTGTTACTGAACGAACTTCCCAATCATGTCAGATACAGACAAAAATATTTTTCGTCATATATACAACAAGTATTTGTTGGTACTATGGGTCAGACACTTAACTCTGAAATTAGTTTTTCATTAGAGGGTTTTTTGAATAGGGCATTTGCAGTTTATGACAATGTAATTCTCATTTTTCATTCCTGTGCAATAGCAATCAAACACAGCAATGGTAGCTTTTACATTTTTGACCCTCACAACAGAGGTATAAATGGGTTGTGTGACCCAGAAGGCAAATGTACAGTTTCTATATTAACATCCTTTCCACTTTTATGTCAGTTTTTAAGGCAACTTTGCCTTTCCCTGTCTGAAGTTATGCTTGATCAGGTTGCATTTGAGGGATGTGCTTTATCCATGAAAAAATTGTCATTTAAACCTAAGAAACCTATTGTGTATATTGAAGAACACTTGCAAAGTATTCCTCACCACAATCTTCTTCATAGTAAGTCCCAAAATGAAGGTGTGTTAGGAAAGAGAGCTTATTCACACAATGAAAATGACATGACAAGCAAAAGAAGTTGTATTGAAACACAGGGTAGTTCTGATAGTATGCCTTTAATTTCAATAAATATACAGGATAAGGAAAAACAACCAACATTTGACAAAGACAGCAAACACACAGAGAGAATGAGTGCTGTTATTGCAAGTTTTAAAGCTACTGTAGTAAATGGACCATCATATGTTTGCTCTTGTTGCACACAAACTTGGTTCAGGGAAGGAGTTGTCAAATCTGATACAATTCGTCAATCAGAGTTTGTGAAAAAAATTTTTACTTGATATTAAAAGTGTTGGGGATATTGAATGGATTTGCGTTACATGTTATCGCCACCTAAAATCTCGGAAAGTTCCATCTTGTTCTGTTAAGAATGGGTTTTCCTTTCCAGAAAAACCATTGCATTTAGATATAACTGAAATGGAAGAGCGCCTAATAAGTCCGCGGATTCCTTTCATGCAAATAATGGAAAAACCAAGAGGTGGACAAAAAAGTCTGCGTGGAAATGTTGTCAATGTACCAACAGATGTAAACAAGACAGTTAAAAGTTTACCTAGAATGTTTGCAGAATCTGAGACAATTCAAGTGAAATTGAAGCGTAAATTATCATTCAAACATCATGTTCTGCATGAAACGGTCAGACCAAAGAAATGTCTAAGTGCTTTACGTTGGTTAATTGACAACAGTGAGTTATTTAGAAATGAAGGGATAACAGTAAATGAGGACTGGAACATAACAGAGGAACAGAAAGATTGGTTAGATTTGAATGAAAAAGAAGAGATTTATGCAGACGAAAATATAGAAGAATATCCAGAAGACACCTGGACTGAAGATCCTAATTTCGATACTAGACTGACAGGAAATACAGACACACTAATGCATCCAGCTGATGTAAGGTCATTGAATAGAACACATAACTTTGCACCAGGTGAGAATCAAATTTCTTTAGGTATGTACCAGGATCCGCATGCAGAATACCTTGCATTTCCTACTATATACTGTGGTCAAGAGCGTCCCTCTAATAAAGACAGACTTGTCCCAGTGACATACAGTACTATTTGCAAATGGGAATTGAGATCACTTGATAGAAGAGCAGCTTGTTCAATACCTAATCTGTTCTTCAAATTGAAAAAGCTGCAGATTAAACAGATACAAGACAAAGTGAATCTTGCAATGCGGAAATGCCAAAGTAATGGAAAGAAAGTAACAGTTAAGGACGTAATAAACCCTTCAGCATTTGATAATATTGTTCGATTGAATGAAGGTTACAGGGTACTTAGAACATTAAGAGGATCACCTGCCTATTGGGAAAGTGCAAAGAAAGATGTATTTGCAATGATTAGACAATTAGGAAAGCCAACATGGTTCTGCTCTTTTTCTGCGGCAGAAACTAAGTGGTCAAGTTTGTTGAAATTTTTAAGCAAACAACTGAACAACACAGACTTGTCTGATGAAGCCATCAAAGAGTTGTCATGGACAGAAAAGTGTGAGTTGATTAAGAAAGACCCTGTTACATGTTCGAGGTATTTCCAGCACAGATTTCAAATGTTCATGCAAAAAATTTTGAAGAGCAGTATCAGTCCTCTAGGCAAAATTGTGGATTATTTCTTTCGTGTTGAATTCCAACAGAGGGGTTCACCACACATTCACATGCTCCTATGGATTGAGAATGCCCCAATATATGAAGAAAGTACTAAGGAGGAAATTCAGATCTTTATTGACAAGCATTGCACATGTTCACAGAATGGTGACATCTCTGAACTGATTAACTATCAAACACACAGGCATGCAAGGACTTGTAAAAAAAGAGGTAAGAATGTATGTCGATTCAATTTTCCTTTGCCTCCATTGCCAAAAACAGAAATCTTGGAACCCCTTGATGAGAAAGACTTTGAAGAAAATTCTCATGTACAGCAGGACTACCTCAAAATTTTTGAATATTTAAATGACTTGAAATATGGAAAGGAAATTGATTTTGAGATTTTCCTCAAGGAGATAGGAATGAATTATGAGAGATATCTTTTTGCACTAAGATCAAGTTTGAAATCACCAAAAGTGTTCTTAAAAAGAGCAGTTTCTGAGATACGCATTAATTCCTACAATGAGTTACTTCTTAAAGCTTGGGAAGCTAACATTGATGTTCAGTTTATTCTTGATGGCTATGCTTGTGCTGCATACATTGTGTCATATATTTCCAAGTCTCAGAGAGGAATGTCAAATTTAATGCAAGAAGCATGTGAAGAAGCTAGAAATGGAAATATGTCTTTGCGGCAACAAGTACGACAAATTGGAAATAAGTTTCTAACTCATGTAGAAATATGTGCACAAGAAGCTGCGTATCTTGTACTGCAAATGCCTTTGCGAAGTAGCAGTAGAACAGTTGTATTCATAAACACGAATGGGCAAAATAAGAGAACGTTTTTGCTCAAACCAATGGAAACACTGCAAGAATTACCGGAGAATTCAACAAATATTGAATCAGACAACTGGATCAAACGATATCAAAGAAGACCAAAGTCTGTTGTTTAGCAGACTTCATTGCAAAATTTGACATAATTTTGCCAGCAAAGGAAAAGACCTCATCTCACAAGAAAGATGTATTACCTGAGGATGAAATGGAAGAAATAAATGAAGATGATATCTTACATGGAGAAAATGATGATGACAATATTCAGGAAGAGCACCTTATGAAAGATGGCTCTATACTTAAAAGAAGGAAGACTTCAAAACTCATTCGACATGTCAGGTATAATAAAGATCAGGACCCAGAAAAGTTTTTTAGAGAACAGCTTATGTTATTCTATCCCTGGAGAAATGAGGAACTGGACTTGATTGGAGAATTCAGCAGTTTTGAAGCTAATTTTAAACACAATCAAAAGACCATCCAGGAAAACAAGACACAATATGAAGCTGATAAAGGAGTTATAGATACTGTGGAAGCATGTATGCTTCATTTAGCAGAAGACAGTAATAATGTTATTGCAGCTGAAGTTCAGCATGAAGATGCAATTGATCAAGAAGAAGACGTATGTGACTTGCATGGCTGTTTCAATCCAGAACATTTTGGTGTAGAATATGATTTAGGTGTTGATTTGGGCATTACAAGGAAACAGTTAGAAAGAAATGATATTGTACGAAACCAGATGCCTGTTTCTGAATATCAAAACCGTGTAAGATCTCTGAATGAGAGACAGACAACTTTCTTTTACCATGTTCTTCATAAAGTAAAAATGGACTTTTTTCCTTTTTACTGCTTTTTGACAGGAGGTGCAGGAGTTGGAAAAAGCTTGCTAACAACATGTCTCTTCCAAGCTATTACAAGTTATTATACAAAACAGCCAGGAGAGAACCTTGATGCTATAAAAACTGTTATGTGCGCTCCAACGGGAAAAGCGGCATACAATATAGGAGGACAAACCATTCATTCATTATTCTGTATACCTGCAAATCAAAGCTTGATTTACAAACCTCTTGATGCGCAACAGCTAGATACGATGCGAGTGAAGTTTCAAAATCTCAAAATTATTTTCATAGATGAAATATCAATGGTTGGGAAAAAAATGTTCAATTTTGTCAACTTGAGACTACAGGAGATTTTTGCTAGCAATGTTCCTTTTGGTGGTGTGAGTATTATTGCTATAGGAGACCTTTTCCAATTGGAACCAGTTTTTGATGGATGGGTTTTTGAAAACTTGGATGATGGCTATGCACCATTGGCAATCAATTTATGGAGTGACCTGTTTGATGTTTATGAATTAAATGAAATTATGAGGCAAAAAGAGGACAAAACTTTCGCCGAGCTGCTTAACAGATTACGCGAAGGCATGCATACTGAAAGTGACATTGAAGAACTCAAATCACGAGCAAGTGACTTAAATCAAGTAGTGGAAGTCAATCCTATTTTACATTTGTTTACCACTAATGCTAAAGTAAATAATCATAACATGGTGGCATTTAATAGTGCAGAAATTGGAAACAAATGTTCTATAGAGGCTATTGATACGGTAGGTGGTGACATAGCTGCAGACTTGAAGACCAAAGTTCTTGCTCAAGTGCCAGAAAATCCTTCTAAAACAATGGGATTACAAAAAGAGGTTCATTTGGTAAAATATTTGCCAGCAGAAATCTGTTTGAATGTTGATGTGGAAGATGGTTTAGCTAATGGCAGTCCATGTATTGTAAAAGAATTGGATTTTAGAGTTCCTGGATCTAAGAGATGTAGTATTGTGTGGGTTCTATTTGAAGAACAAAATATTGGTTCTCTTTCCAGAATGAGGTACTCTTATTTGTACACTGAAAATATTAGCAAATGTTGGACACCTATCCTAGAAGTGTCAAAAAAATTTTCAGTTGGCCGTTACAAAACATGCTATGTTACAAGACGACAGTTTCCTTTGAGATTGGCATGTGCTAAAACAATTCATAAAGCACAGGGATCCACCTTAAATGATGTTGTCGTAGACCTTGGAACCAGGAAACAGGAACATATACATTATGTTGCATTAAGTAGAGTCCGTAAACTAGAAAACTTGTCCATATTGTCACTGAACGAACAGAAAATAGCAGTGTCAGAAAAAGTTGTTCAGGAAATGAAAAGGCTAAGAGAAAATGCTGTTTTAAGAACATGTTTACCAGTCCTGAAGCATATAACATCAGATTTGAAAATTATTTATCACAATACAAGATCATTACACTGTCATATGAAAGATGTTGAAAATGATGAAAATCTGAAATCAGGAGACATTATTGCTATTTCAGAAAGTAGACTTGTACATAGTGATAGAGATGAGGATTATCTGCTGCCAGGATTCAATATGTATCTCTTTGATTCACATGCAACAAATGGCGAAGGACGACCATTTACTGGAATGGTGGTGTACTCAAAATTAAACTTGCACAACCCAAGAAAAATTACTCTGTGTGGAGTGGAGACTGTGATTACTTCCATTGACTATCAGGATTCGTCAGTGAATCTTTTGTTTATGTATTGTCCCATAAATGTGGCAAGCATAGGTAATTTTTGCAAATTTCTTATGTCAGTCCATGAATTAATGGAAACAGATACAGGTATTCCCCTTGTTATGATGGGAGACACAAATATTGACTATTTCACTCAAAGAGATCTCAGTTCATGTCTGGAAAAATTGAATGTAAGACAAATAATGCACAGCTCTACAAGAGATTATGGAAGTTGTTTAGATCATGTGTATACAACATGCATGTCAAATTCTGATATTTCCTGTGCCACTCTTGAATCATATTATTCAGATCACAAACCAATAATTGTATATTTACCATTGTAAGAGTACTATTTCCTATTTAACAGAACTTGCTTTTTGAAACAATTGAAATGTTGACTACCTGAAGTATCACTTTAAGAATTTATGTGATATATGTACATTATTATTTAAAAGGACATTTCATTGCTAAGTTGGGAAATAGTATTTTATTGAACAAAAATTATCTTTCAAGTATGTGGAATTTGGAATAGAAATATTTAATTTTTTAAAATCAACCATGCATTAGTAATACCGGTAAATTACATGAATAATAATTATCGGTGACACCCAACTATAATTATCAAATATGCATAATGTGATTTGCCCATGTATTGTATGTCTTTTCCATAATTTGCTGAAAATTAAATTTTACAAATTTCAGATGCAGGAAAAAAGTCTTAAAGACTTGACACTGGAGACCAGTGGAAAGGATGCAGGGGCATATCCAATGGGGAAAATAGTAGTCGTCGTTGCTAAAGTAGGGCACACTGCCCAGTTCAAAGGCAGTAGTGGCACAATGGGCAGTATGCTGAACTTCAGTATTGCAGACAAGACAGATACAATGCTGGCTACTCTAAGTGACGAAAGCCAAATGGTGAAAATCCAACAAGGAAGAACCCTTCAGCTCAGAAACTTCCTCGTTAAAGGAAACCGAGTTGTACTCTCAGCCCATTCAAAAATCATGTATGCGCCACCACTCAACTTGCCAAAGGAGCAGACAGATAAAGCTGTTCTGCTAATTCAACCAACCTCTCCATCCAAAACAATAAAAGAGGCTCTGGAAACGTCCCTACGGGAAATTGTATCGGTACAGGGACAGGTCATTCGGGTAAGTATTTTTTGTACTTTATCATCTTACCAGTTACCACAAAGAAGCTAGTATTCTTTTATACTGTAGATCACTATTTTTTCACAACACTATTTTTCACGACTTCTTTACGTGGTATTTAAAAGCAAGATAAAATATACACATTCTGTGGTTTCCGTTATATATGTATAAACATTTATAATACAAATTAGCCTGGGTACTTTTGATGTGGACGCTCCACACAAGTGTCACCTTTTCTGGCCCAGTGATTCTTGAGAAAAGATTTTCATTCATTTTTCCTATATATTTCTTTGTAAAACTTTGATTTCACAAAAAAAAGTTAATTACAGTTTGTAAATTATTCAAATGCTAGACAAAGGAAAGAAAATATGATCTTTAAAATCTCTAAAACCTGAATAGATATGAAAATACATGTATATGCAAATAGTTAATACACTTGGAATATATCATTTAATCAAAATCCAGACAAGAATCCTTCCTTAAAGTTTATGGTAAACTCTTATTTCAGGATGAGGCTATTAAAGTAGTTCCCGTTGGACAACAACAAGCAAACATAAGAACTGTGTGCTTGAAGGACCAAGGGCACACCATGGACGTCACACTATGGAGAAATCTTACTGAAATGGACATCAAAGTGGGCGATTTCCTAGAGTTAACTCACTGCATTGTCACAGAGTGGCAAAAGAAGAAAGCGTTAAACACTACAAGAAATACTGTTATCAAGGTACACGTCATCTGAGTGCATGCATTACTATTGTATCAGTTATTGTTCTAGTCAACTTCTGAAAACACAATACAATTTATCAAAAAATTATTTCTACCAGAAATATGATTAAGAAAACTTAAAAATGAATGAATTATTTTATAAATTAAACATTTTAATTTATATTAACACCAGAGGAATATAATTAATTTGCAGTATATTGATATGTTATTTCATGAACAAAGTACGTAAAATTTTGTGCCAAATTTTGTGCTCAAAAATAAGTCTTGTACATTTTAAACTATCTTTTCCAGAAAGTAGAACCACGTACATTGGTGGTAAAGGGCGAAGTAGAGGCTTTTTCTTTTGGAGATCAGGAATTTGAACTATGTCTGGTTGAGGAAAATATATGCCAGGACATTAAAGTGAATATTGGAACTTTCCAAGGCGAACTCGCAAAGAAAGTAGAAGAAGCATCCACTTGGGATATTTCACAGTTAGAAAATTGTGTCGTGTCCATGCTACCATTCCCAGTAGAAGCAACTATGAGTGGATCAGATGTGCAAACATTCAAAATCCTTTGAAGTTAAAAATTTGATCCCAGTTATTTGTTGATGTTTCAATCAAATAGTTATACATGTACTAACTGGGTTTTTTTTTCTTATCTTGCAACACATGCAGTTACCATGTAGTAAGTCATTGATATTAGTATTATTTTGGTAGTTTACCACACTAGATTTTTTTGTTGGGTCGAATTCATGTTTCATTTTTGTAAATTTACTGTAAGCCAATTGTTATTTATGTCATATTTAATTCGCAACTCCACAGTCTAAGAAGCAATCCTGCACAATTTTCACTACAGACGGTAAATTTCACTACAAATGCAAAGTAGAAAAAAAATAATTAGCAGAGAAAATGGAGATAAAAATACTTGCCTATTATACAAGACCCAATACTTTTAAATATATAACATGAATAAAACTTGGTTTACAGTATTGTAAGATGATGCTATTGTTCAAATAGTAAAAAAGAGTGGTTTCATTTTCTTAGGCAGAAAAGTAATTCCTGTTTATCACTGTATACCAGTGTGCCTTGCCATGGATTTTTCATATGTAGTTAATGATTTTAGTCTTGTGTATTAAAAACTATTTGTATTTTCATATACAAATACATGTACATCATAAGAAATTATACCTCATTTTCCCTTCTTGCCAACTCATTTTTATCAAATCATTTAATAGTGCAAGTCATATTATTTAGGAAAGTATTTGGAAGTATTTGTAATAATGCATTCTGTGCCAAAATTACACATTTGTTATATTCTGTGCCAAAAACAAAACTATGCATACATATGTGCTAACTAGTGGTGCCTTATCTAACATATTCATTAAAATGCCTTGTAATATGTTGAACTTAGCAGAAATAGACAGGGCATTTTCTTTCTTTAAATCACAATAACTGGAATGTTCTTACATCTTATTCTCAAACTTTTGTTACCTATAATAATCAAATACAGTTGTTTCATTTTTAGACCATGATGTGTCCATAATTGCATATGATTGTGAAGAAACTTAATGATTCAGTATGATAGAATAAATTTGTCACTAAACATGTACATGTGTTTGTGTATATAGAAACAAGCTGTATACTAATACAGTGTTAGATGTTTGTTTGTTTTAATGCTGTTGCATTATTTTATATTGGACCAATTTTGTTTAGTATACATTGCACAGGTACATGCTTTATGTATACAAGGGTAAATATTGTTTTGTTCTGGTACCAATTGCATGGTTGTTCATGAACTTTCCTAGTACTTTAATGCTTAGATGTTTCTTTTTGACAAGAGGACATTGTAATAGTGATTATACTGTTATGCATTTTGTATTTGTCTTCTACCTCTTTCAGATCTCAAACTTTTATGTTTCTGGTTTTTTTTGAAACATGATTATTTCTTAACATTGATAATTTTTTTTTACCATATGTATATGATTGTTAAAGTCATTGTTTTAACACAGTAACTGAAAAGCAGAAATCATTATGTGATCATAGTCATACATTTATTATTTTTGTTCTATACACACTTGTAATTCGTAAACATTCCTCAATGTTTTAAGGAGAAATCTGAAAAGATATATGTCCATAATTTCATAAGATTGTGAAAAACTGAACTGTTTTGTAGTTTGTGTCAAATTGTCACTAAACATGAACATGTACTTGTGGATTTAGAGACAAGTTGTATATATTTACAATTTTAGACGTTTGTTTGTTTTAATGCTGTTGCATTATTTTATATTGGACCTATTTTGTTTAGTATACATTGCACAGGTACATGCTTTATGTATACAAGGGTAAATATTGTTTTGTTCTGGTACCAATTGCATGGTTGTTCATGAACTTTCCAAGTACTTCTTAGATGTTTCTTTTTGACAAGAGGACATTGTAATAGTGATTATACTGTTATGCATTTTGTATTTGTCTTCTACCTCTTTCAGATCTCAAACTTTTATGTTTTTTTTTCTTTTTTTTTTTTTTTTTGGATACATGATTATTTCTTAACATTGATATTAATAATATTTTTTTTTACCATATATGATTGCTTAAGTCATTGTTTTAACACAGTAACAGAAAAGCAGAAATCATCATGTGATCATAGTCATACATTTATTATTTTTGTTCTATACACACTTGTAATTTGTAAACATTCCTCAATGTTTTAAGGAGAAATCTGAAAAGATATATGTCCATAATTTCATAAGATTGTGAAAAACTGAACTGTTTTGTAGTTTGTGTCAAATTGTCAATGAACATGAACATGTACTTGTGGATTTAGAGACAAGTTGTATATATTTACAATTTTAGACGTTTGTTTGTTTTAATGCTGTTGCATTATTTTATATTGGACCTATTTTGTTCAGTATACATTGCACAAGTACATGCTTCATGTATACAAGGATAAATATTGTTTTGTTCTGGTACCAATTGCATGGTTGTTCATGAACTTTCCAAGTACTTCTTAGATGTTTCTTTTTGACAAGAGGACATTGTAATAGTGATTATACTGTTATGCATTTTGTATTTGTCTTCTACCTCTTTCAGATCTCAAACTTTTATGTTTTTTTTTTTTGTTTTTTTTGTTTTTGATACATGATTATTTCTTAACATTGATATTAATAATATTTTTTTTTACCATATATGATTGCTTAAGTCATTGTTTTAACACAGTAACAGAAAAGCAGAAATCATCATGTGATCATAGTCATACATTTATTATTTTTGTTCTATACACACTTGTAATTTGTAAACATTCCTCAATGTTTTAAGGAGAAATCTGAAAAGATATATGTCCATAATTTCATAAGATTGTGAAAAACTGAACTGTTTTGTAGTTTGTGTCAAATTGTCAATGAACATGAATATGTACTTGTGGATTTAGAGACAAGTTGTATATATTTACAATTTTAGACGTTTGTTTGTTTTAATGCTGTTGCATTATTTTATATTGAACTATTTTTGTTTAGTATACATTGCACGGGTAGATGCTTTATGTATACAAGGGTACATATTGTTTTGTTCTGGTATCAATTGCATAATTGTTCATGAACTTTTCAACTACTTCATTCCTTAGATATGACACAATTTTAAATAACAATAGTACATTGTAATATTGTTTATACTTACTTGCATTTCTGCAATTTTTTTATATACAAGATTACTTCTTATCATTGGTATTCATGTCATTTTTTTTATACCTATATCATTGGTAGAGTGATTTCTTTTCTTTAAAAAAGTAATCGAAAAGCATACATAGTCATCAATTATTACTTAAACAAAATATAATTTGTAATCACGTCTCATTTTTTAAAAACAGATTGTTTTGAACTAATAAACTGAAAAGGAATATCACTTCTACCGGTAGTATAATACTACATTTAAAACTGCCTGATATATTGTTTGTCAAATTTGTCAAGATATATCTTTTTATTGTAAGCAACAGTTCTCCATAAACAAATAGTTGTTAAATAGCAAGCCCTAGGAAAATTCTTGTTTTCATACAGTTACATAAAGTAACTAAGCATAATATTTTGCTCTACTCAAAAAATGTGTTCAAAAACATTTATTGCATGTTAATAAACTTGTTTTACTTTTAACATTTTTTTTGTGTTGCTTTAAAGCTATAGATCAAACCATTTCTAATCACAAAGACAAGGAAAAGTCTGTTTTAAGACAAACTGTACTATGTTATAAGATCTTCTAATCCAAAGGCATAAAGAGCTAATGATATGGCCATTTGTAAAGTGTGCATAAACTTCTTTGAATATAGGAAGAGAATCCATGACCAATCAGTGCCAAACTTGTCATAGGGTATCCTTGGCAAAATGCTACCATTTATACTAAAGGGTTAGTATGCTAAAACAAGGGAAAATAGTTGATGAAGTATCTTCTCCATAGCCACCAGACATATCTTCATCAAACTTACATACAAGGATCAGAATATATTCAAGATTGATATTTGCATGGGATATTACCCTTGGTCAAAAGGGCATGGACTCAAGATAAAACTCAAAATCATGATAACTTAAAAGTAAATCACAATGCATACTCTTCAAAATTTGTGGGTATTGCTTGATTTGAAGGCATATTTTGGACAATTTAAAGGCTACAATCATCAAACTTTAACAGTTGATGCATCTTGGATCACTGTGACCTACATCTCTAACTTTATAACTAAAACTTTTTAAAATTTTTCATCCCATTATTTCAAACACAGAGAGGATTATAATCATAAAATCTTGTAAGTTAATGCATCTTGCAACCTTAAGACATAATTATGAAAAAGGCATCACTGCAACCTTTCTTTTTGAATTTTGCACGCATTTGTTATCAAATTGTTTAAAAGGCACATTCTGATTACATTTAGACATACAACTATCAAACTTGGTCAGCACATGCATCTTGCAACTTTGAAAATATCAACATAAATGTATGTCATGATAACCTACTTACGACATTTTATTGCTATATTTCAGTATCTTAGGTATTCATTGGCTTAGGATCATCAAACTTTGTGAGTCTCTGCATCTTTAGTTTTCGGAGAGTGACGACCAAAAAGTAGGTCACGGTGACCTACTTATGAAATTTTATGGCTTTATTTATGTATCTCCAGTTCTTATTGGCTTAAAATCATCAAACTTTGTGAGTTGATGCATCTTGTGTTCTCGCAGAGTGATGACCAAAAGTAGGTCATGATGACCTAATTTTGACATTTTGTGGATAAAGTTTAGTATCTCTCATACTTAAAATCATAAAACTTTGTCAATTGATGCATTTTGGGTTTTCGGAGATTGTCGACCAAAAATTAGGTCATGGTGACCTACTTTTGAATTACGTATTAGCTTAGAATCATCAAAATTTTGTCAGTCTAGACACCTTGGGGTTTTGAAAAAGGTCGACCATAAAGAAGGTCAATGTGACCGACTTCTTACATTTTATGGCTATATTTAATTATATCTGGTACTTATTGACTTTGGAGTCATCAAACTTTAGCGGTTAAGGCATATTAGGGTTTTATTGAATAACCAACAAGAAGTATTGGCTTAGAATCATCAAAATTTTTGTCAGTTTAGGCATCTTGGGTTCTTGGATAACGTCAATCAAAAAGTAGGTAACCATAACCTACTTTTGACTTTTGATGGCTATATTTAATTATCTCTGGTACTAATTGACTTAGAATTGTCAAACTTTGTCAGTTGATGCATCTTGGATTTCCAGAGAATGTTGACCAAAAAGTAGGTCATGGTGACCTCTTTTGAATATTTCAGGTACTTAATTAGAATCATCAGTGTTTGTCAATTAATGTATCGTGAGTCCTCAAAAAATTTCAATCAAAAGATAGGTCACTGTGACTTACCTATGGTATCTTTCAATTATATTATAATATATTCAGTCTTAACTGGCTAAATATTATCAAAATTTTCTAATTGATGCATTTTAGGTCTTGTGATACTAATAGAATTGAAGGTTTTTTATTACAAGTGATATATAGTACAATTCATTAAAAGTACGATTCAAGGTCCTTGGGCCTCTTGTATATAAATATTTACAGGACTATTAGCTAATAAATTATCAAAGTTTGATAACCAAAAAGTAGATCAAGGTGACGTACTTCTGACAATTTATGGCTTTATATAAGACTCATGAGTACTTATTCGATAAGAATATCAAACTTTGTCTGTTGATGCATTTTGGTCTTTTATATAGACAAAAAAGTAGGTCAATGTGACCTACTAGGTCAATTACTGTTTCTTACGTTCAACGTGTCTGTTTTTGAAAACTATTCACCTAAATATCTGTTAATTTTAATCAAAGTGAAATTCAAATTTCAAAAATAATATCAAAATATCACAAAAATTCTATGAATATTGCAGTTTCATTATAACAAATCCTGATTTATAAAACCACACAATATTACTCATAGTATACTCTACAGCAATGTTTAACAAATATTTATTCCTTTAAGATCTGTCAAATATGAAGCCTCCGTCTATCAGTACTTTCAGTACTTTGATTATTAATATCAAGATACCCATATTGATCAAACCCAGACCAGTTGGAAGCAAAGTCATTTTTGTTGTTGACAAAATTGTTTCGTACCTTATACACGGGTTTAAAGCTTTCATATCAGTAAAATCTGTACACATGACTTATTTAAAAAGAAATACCTGAACAATAAACAACCGGATTTGCCCTATTAACCATGGAGTTGAATGCCCGATATGTTTTAAACGTGCAAGCCTGCTATAATATTACATAAAGAGGCGTAACACAGGATATTTGAATGAATTTATTTTCAAAAGACTCTTTATTTATTTTATCATACATAAACACCTATTGTATATTAGTTCCGAACTTATTCTGATTAATTCTTTTGAAAAAGAAAAAAAAATGAAATCTATTTATCCTTTGATTAACACAAATTCGGATTTTAGAATTCCGTCTTTAAAGTCTGTATTTATGTGTACATGTATGCGATGTTAAGTCGCACCGAAAATATTCGATATTCCATCACACACTAGCTATGACGAGTACCACGCACAGTAATGTGAATATGGAGCATAAGGGGACGACCATTTGATCCAGAGGGGGGGGGGGGCTGGCAATTTTTTTTAGACGGATTATTTATTTTCATGCTTGTCAAGGACAAATTATTTATTTTCAAGATTATCAAGGACAGATTATTTTTTTTCCATGTCTTACCGTATTCTAAAAGACTAATCATTTATATACCATATTCGGATACAGGATTTTGGGAGGGGGCAGGTATAACTTAGTTGAGGCAAGAGGTCTGGGGCGGCCGTAAGGGCCCCAATGGGTCCTGGGCGAAGCCCTGGTGGAGGCCAAGGGAGTACACCCCCCCCGAAGCTCTTGGGGTTTCGTGTATTATAAGAGGATTGATTGATTGATTTTATATTGTTTAACGCCAAGTCGGCAATATTTCAGCCATATTTTGGCGGGCAAGTATTAACCGGTTTTTGAAAGCTTTTGGTTTCTCTGGCGGCCCCCAATGAGCCTACTCTTTATCGAACTCCAGAGAAACGATCTTTTGCGTGCCAAGGGGGTTGTTATCCTTGACACGGGGCACCATTTAAAGTCCCATCCGACGGACTGGAAATTTAAAATATGTAAACTGTTAAAAATAAAATCATCTAAATATATATCATAAAATTGCTCTAATCATTTCTATATTTTATTGTAAAAATCAGTTTCATGTAAATATTCCAAAATTGCATGTACATTTACATTTGTAAAAAGGTCATATATCGTTTTTGCATTTCCAAAAAGTCTACTTCGAATTGGCGAAAAATCAGAACATTCTAATAAAATATGATTGACAGTTATCGGACAGTCACAGGATATACACTCCGGCTGAGACTCCCGATTCAGCAAGTATTCATGTGTAATTTTAGAGTGACCAATACGTATTCTTGATATAATTACTTCGTCCTGACGTTTCAGACCGAAGTCACATGATTTGTTCACTTTGTTTTCAATAGCATAAAGCTTACTTTCATCACAAAAATTCCAATAAATTTGCCAAAGAGAATCGACATAAATTTTAACGAGGTATTTCAAATCGGTGTAAGGAATTTTAAATAAAGTAATTTCATGTTGAAGTGCTGTTTTTGCTGCACTGTCAGCCTTAGTGTTATAAGAGGAAAACCAGGCACTATTATAGTGGTACTGGTTATTATGAACCAAAGTATGACATAATTAATACCGTACCTTGAATGAAGTAAGTTCAGGGAGCAAAGCCACCTGAAGCTCTTGGGTTTTTCAATATATATAAGAGTTAAACTTTTGTAGGAATTGCTTAGATGTGTACCAAACAATGACATTATTACATGTAAGTCATATCATACTTTGAATGAAAAGGGCTGAGGGGCGAAGCGTCCTGAAGCTCTTGGGTTTTTGTGTATTTTAAGAGTAAAACTAGGCACAAAAATATTGTTATTGTCCCAAAGTATGGCATTATTATTATTATTCGTATCATACTTTGGAATTTTAAGGGATGGCCTGGGGTCGTTCACATGTACATCCCCCTTAAATCTGCCCGTGTATAATTTGTATTACTGAATTTATCTGGAAAGTATAATTATTCGACAAGAAAATTTATCTTTTGTGGTGTATGAGAATTGTTTTGTATCTAAAGTTATGCATCACACTTTACTTACTAAGTGCAAATTGTTATGTTGATAAAATGACTTAAGTATCCATTCTGGTAATCTGATTTTAAATACTATTTGGTTACTAAAATGGCGAGCGAAAAAAAATTAAATTGAAGACTTTTGAGATTAAATTACATGTAAATAAAAGAAAGTATTTTTACATTATTTTATTATCAGAAGTCAAGGTCAGATTATTTATTTTCTCTGTAGTGGAGGACAGATTATTTATTTTCAACATTTTCAGGGACAGATTATTTATTTCCAAAATCTGCCAGCCAGCTCTCCCCCTCAGAATCAAATGGTCGTCCCCTAAACGAGTCACCAGATTGACATTATTGCAAAATTTAGAAAGTGAACCAAATTTATGATCAATCAAAAGTAATATAATGCTGTACATGTTCTCTGTGTTCCGTAAAACAATTTTAGTAAAACAAATTTTAAGAGACTCAGGTTCATGGCAGAGCATTGGAATCGGGAGCATATTGCACGTTACGGTTTGGGGGGGGGGTTGAGTAAGAAAATGAATTCGATCCTGAAAAAAACCCCTGAAAATTGACAACCCCCTGCCCAAAGGAAAATATATGTATTGGCGAAACACGAAAATCCTATTATGTTAGGGGGTGAGGATATAGGTTTCTTTCATTACCAATTTTTCTTTCTTTCAAACATCGCCACTTAGCTTTCTTTGACTGCACTGCAATATGCATGTTGAAAGGAGTTGGGGCTAAATTTACGCCCAAATGTTTGATACATATTTTATGTTCATCTTTGCAAAACAAAAGTGTGGGGGGGGGGGGGGGGCTAAGCTTCCTTCCCTTTACGACGCTTATGCAGAGTCGGGATCTTTAAAGATCAGTAAGATTGTAGCTAGGGTCGATCCAAGTCCTTCAGGTTATAACTAATGATATTGTAAGAATCAACCCACCCATCCCCCTCTTAGGGTTGGTCAGCTAAAATACAGGGCCATGATTGTATTGAAACTGTACCTTGTTCTTTAGCATTTGACCTTTTTGTTTAACGCCCTCTACTCAAAACAAAGAAATTTTGTCATTTAATTTTCTATTATCATAATTCTTGGATGAAGTTTACAAGCATTGAAGTTTGTAAAAGGTCCACATGGACACTTGTCTGTTACCAAAAATTCTAAAATGTACTTTATATAATTTTAAAAGGAATTTTTATATTAAAGTACTATTAAATTAAAATGTAATATTCTATCATTAAAAGATAAAATATGTACCCTAGTGTTCTCTACTTGTGTGCCAATTGATATTGAAATTAGAAAGTTCATTCCAATTTCAACTCTGGCGAAGATGATGGACTGTATCCAAGAGATTCCAAACTATATTCATGGGACTACGAAAGGGGGATCCTGTGTGTGTTTTTTTTCTAATTCATTTTTAGCGATCTCTCGTTAATTCATTTTATACAAAAGTCATCGTCACCAGCTTCAACACGATTTCCTTCAGAGATCATCAATAACCCGTAAATCAACATCTGCTAATAAATTATAAATTTCTTGAAACTCGCATCAGCAATGTCGGAGAAGTCCAAAGAATTATAATTAATATCCTCTGCTGGCAGGGGCGTAGCAACAGGGGGGGGGGTTAGCAGCCCCCCCCCCCACTTTTTTCCCAACCTTTGTACCGAAAATGTAGTATTAGAATTGGTCGTAAAAGTAGTTGACACTGTGAAAAAGTAAGCCATACCCCCCCCCCCCTAACAAATAGGATTTTCTACTTTGGGCAACTTTTTCCTTCTTTTTTTGCTTGTCAACTTATTCAGGCAAGTAAAAAAAATTTCTCTGGCTGCCCCCCCCCCCCTTCTTTCCAAAAGTATGCTACGCCACTGGCTGGAATAGAAACCGCGAACCGTAGAGTCTGTGATGTCGTTAAATCGGTCGGAGATGTACTGTTTGCTCTACACAGATGATTAGTATCATTCTGATGCGACGGCAGATTACTCTAAGCCAAGCGTAATGTGTCAATACTTTCTCCTAGTCCATATTTTCAATTTGATGATGTGGGACTTGTTCTCAATCAACAGATCTACATTATTAAAATATTTCAGATACTCAGACAAATACATAAATGAATATTCTTAATTGAAGTATGTAGGTGTTGTTAACTTAAAACTTATAATTTTATTAAAGTCAAGCGAGGTAATACGGAAAATCGTAGTCGCTTCATCAGAACAGAGTTACCTCACCTTTCTTAATGCCATGAAAAATAGACGTAAAACGGTGCATTTCCAATCCGCAGTAGTGATATTAACCTGCAAGTAATGTTCTCCAGTAAACACTTAGTTGTTATACTTGAGAGAACATCTTAAAGAAGCTTGGCAAGGGACTCGGTAGAAAGAATTTGTATTGATCTTCTATCATAGACTCGACAGGCTTTGATACCCTCATTGTCGGGAATATTGGTGAACAAAGATGTGACGTCCACAGACGCGAGAAGGATATGATTTAGAAGGACAGTAGAGGGCGTCTTGTTAATGTAGTTCGTGGTGTCCTTGAGATATGTTGGGAAATTTTCTACGTGTGTACGGAGAAATCAATGTTATCAGAATTTTCTCCATTGGATATCCAGTAACGCGAATGAAGGGCGACCTGGCATGCATTCTTTGTGTATCTTCGGAAGCAGATAGAATTGTCCAGATCTACAGTCAATAGGATGGAGTGTCTCATAGACGTTGATACCAATCTTGTTTTTCTCAAACATTTCGTTAAGAGTTTTGGTGATAGCGCGGTAGAAAAATCTTAATTAGGATCAGTGTCCGGTTTCTTATAGAAACGCTCGTCTGAGAACTGTCTATGTCCTCCACCATGTATGTCTCTTTATCCAGTACAACAATTGAAGAACCTTTGTCTGGTTTCTTGATTACAGTGTCATCCTGATTCTTTAATGATTGAAAGGCGGATCTCTCTTATGTCTTCCCTCATAAAACAAAACATAAATACTAAGCATTAAATTCTGTAAATCTAAAAGCTACGATTTTTTTAAAAGGTTGACATAATATGTTTCATTTTTTAAAAGATTAGTTTAATTCATGCATTAATAACCGATGAAGAGGTCTTCTTGCAGGAGTTCTTGCAAGAAAAAAGAAATATGATTATGAGAAAAAGGTAGTTAAGAAAAAAATCACTCTATGAAGTTTTAATGTGTAGAGTAAGGCAGTAGCAATGAGTGTTGAATAAGAATAAAGAAATAATAATAAAAAGCAGTTGCTTTTAGAAAGGCATGGATTCTCTCCGTCTTCTTAATCTTGTAAAAGAATAATAAATATATTTTTTTTAACCGTATGTTATTTTCGTATAAGTAAGAAATTGAAATTAGATTTAATTAATTTCCAAAAGAATTTTATAAGACAATAAGTAATATGTCACTAACGGGCAACGAATTTCATCTAAAGCGTTCACAACCTTGTCTAGGTAATGATATATCCTATTTAAGTCATTACAGATACAGTCACATCTAAATTTTGAACAAAAATTTCGGTAAATAAACAAGACAAATTAAGTATATTTTTAACGGTATATTATTTTCTTATGAATAAGAAATTAAAGTTAGATTTAATTAATTTCCATAAGAATTTTATAAGACAATAAGTAAAATGTCACTTACGGGCACCGAAGTTCACCCAACGCTTCAGCAATTTTATAAGTAGTGATACACTCGGTTGATGTCGTTGCAGATACAGTTACACCTACATGTATAGGGAGAGCTTCGCTCTCACGGACCCACACGTTACCTATAGGGAGAGCTTCGCTCTCACGGACCCACACGTTACCTATAGGGAGAGCTTCGCTCTCACGGACCCACACGTTACCTATAGGGAGAGCTTCGCTCTCACGGACCCACACGTTACCTATAGGGAGAGCTTCGCTCTCACGGACCCACACGCTACCTATAGGGAGATCTTCGCTCTCACGGACCCACACACGTTACCTATAGGGAGAGCTTCGCTCTTGCGTACCCACACGTTACCTATAGAGAGAGCTTCGCTCTAACGGACCCACACGTTACCTATAGGGAGAGCTTCGCTCTCACGGATCCACACGTTACCTACAGGAGAGCTTCGCTGAAACATAGTTTTTCTTTGAAAAATATTGTATATTCTTAAAAAAATATATTTTTTAATTTAATAAAAGTATACAATTCCTGCAATTTTACATCAATTTCATTTTTCGGTTACTTTTCTTGGAACCTATCTTTGATTTTCACTTTTACTTTCACTTTGACATTTTAATTGGTTGAAAAATTCGTCCAAATTCTCCCCCTTTAATGTCAAATCTTCATACTTAGAAAGAGAAGTATCACCCTTTCTAGCACAATATTTCCCATTTTCCAACCAGTTCTCATGATTTTGTTTGTCCCTGCATTTGTTTTAATGGTCAGTACATTCTCCTCTTCTAATCTTGTGTGAAAAGTTATACTCGCAAGCGGTGAAATGCTGTTGTTCCTTCCACACTTAATAATATGACGGGTTAGTCTTTCTTTCCTAATAACGTGTGTCTCATCATACGAACATACAACAAGATTAATATCATAACTCCCCTGGTATTGTTTCATCTTCAGTTAACTTTTATATTAATCGCAAAAAAAAAAAATGAATTCTCCAACAGGCACTAAAGGCTGCGAAGGCTTGTGCTTAAATATTGACTTATATATGTACCACTAAAAACTTGAAGTAAACTCTGCCTATTATAAAAAAAGTCTGCTCTTTATACAAAATGCTTACAGAAAACTCCAACCACTAAAAGCAAATCATTTTTTTACCTTGGGTTCACAGATCGTTTACCAATGAAAATGCTAAATTCATAATATCTATACCAATAACATGCAAAGAAGTGTTAAAAACAAATTAAAAATATCATTCAATAAAAGAAATTCTTATAAATATGAATTAATTCCTTAAACGTATAATCATACTTTTATAATATTTTTTTGCATTGACACTTACTTATCCAATGATGGTTAAGGAGAGATAACTCCAAGATTACTCTGTCATAACAAGAGGCTCGTTATCATAATTTATATACCACACAACATATAGTAGACATTCAGTGTTTCATCAGATGGTGAAATGAAATATAAAGTCTAGACAACATGCACATTATCTCACGCCAAAATACTTCAGGAACAAGTAATGTCTTTCGCGCAAACATGAACCATCTATTTATTTATATTTCGGCAAGTAATAAGTTCAACGACGTAATTTTCATATTTTCTGTAAAATTTTTACTTAAGGTCATTGGCAATGCAGCGTTTCCGGAGAAAAAAGGTTTATACCTAGGCTTTTTCATTTATAAAAAGAGTCATTGAGAGTGATCTCCCGTATGGAATTCTCTAGGCGGTGAAAACCAATAAAGCGTGCGTTACAGACTGAGAGGTAAACAAAAGCACGTGTGTGATTTTTATCTGATACATTCAACTCTTGAGTAATAAAAGAAAAACAGCGATGGGTTTGTCTACATTGTGCTGAGGGGGCAGATAGTCAACAGTTCGTCATTTAGAATAAGTATATTATACTGGGAAGTGCAAAGATGTGACATAATTATGCTGAAAGTGGTGATAGCTAGGTAGACCAGATGAGAACGATTCTATAGGTTTTGTGAAGGAGACATCATTAAAAGTTAATAATAAATCCTTGCCAAAATGTTTAATGACAGTTCCTTTCATATAAAGTTAATTATAGTATAGAAACAAACAACCAGTCTCTTGATCATTCTGAATAATAACTAGATGTTAAGGGAAGTAACTCAAAATCAAAGAACAGTGCTGGTATTTCTGTGTTTTGTTTCTATATTTGCAATTTGAGCCAAAGTATATGTTTGTCATCAGAAATGAAGATTCAACAATGTATTTTATGTATAAACTTTATGAAATAAATGGGTTTTAGAAAAAACTTATGGTTAAAAATAATATAGGGCCATTTTATCAATATTTTACATAGGAAATGCATTGAGGATTTTAAAAACATTGATTTGACAAAATCTTTAAAGGAAGGCTGGTTTGATGGGTAAAAAGGACCTGAATTGAACATGTTTGGTACTATTAAACCTGTTCAAAAGTTCTTGAAAAATTCTATACAAAATCCAGAAACGTTGCCAATGTCCTTAAAATCATTGCTTCTACAAGCCTCTGAACAAAGTTTGAAATAAAACTGTGAATAAAATGAAAAAAAAAATTAGCAAAACAGTTAGAATATTACATAAAATAATTATAAATTTACATTGCTTAATTTTGCAAAAAGTCAATACTTACATCAAGTGATTATTGATAGCCACCTGACTCAAATCAAAGCAAAATCTAACATTTACGTACGTGAAATGATTATTGATTAAAATTGAATGAAACATTTGGCAGAGATCAGTAAAAGAAAATCAAATATTTCCATAAAACGATTATTTATTGGAATTGATAAAGTATTGATAAAGAATTACAAACCCAAAAATGATCTAAATTAATCATAACCATATCGAACAGGTGCTCTTCTGTTTCTTTGGGGTAGAACTCTGCGTGGGATAATTAGAGGCTTATTGGGTTTTCTACAATTTTTAGAAGATAATTTGACATATATAATTTTTTAACAGAGGTTTTTTTTGGTAAATTTTCACATAAATTATAAATATTTCATAAATATTCCTTTTGATAAAGTTGGTTTGCCTATGTATGTACATAAGAACTCCTGCAATACCTACAAAACGAGGAAAATTGTGGTTGTAATACCAAGAAGAAAAAAGAGTAATATTTTCTTGCAGCATCAGGTTCTTGTTCAAAAGAAGTGGGTGTAGACAATGGGTCTGCAATTCCTTAAGTTGAGCTTGCTGATGCTTTTGTAGAAATCTACAATTTATGTGCAAGATGTGTAAAAATAATTAAAAATAAAACATAATTTTTTTTAAAACTTCAACTGTAGTATCATAACTTTAACATGTATATATCATATCGACGTAGGAATGGAAATCGCCATTGTTAGTTGACAGTACGTCGTCGATATATCTAAAAGTTGAGATGAAGGCCACTGCAAGTGCTTTCTTCTTTTTACGCATAAGATTTTGCTCAAATTCTGCTTCATATGAATATAAAAAAGGTCTGCTAATAACGGAGCGCAATTAGTACCCTTGAGAATTCCAAACACTATGCCGATAAGGATTAACATGATCATGGTCACCATTTTCTTCCGCGCATTTCTTCGAATAATGAATTTCGAGACCGATTTTATTAGTAGTATGACTGACACTTGAGGGGAGTATACAATGGGGGTATTATGTTAGAGAACAATGGAGGGGACAAATGAGACTCAAATGACCTTGTCCGACTTATTGCTGAGTGCTCTTGGACAATGGTGACCCATGTCCTAGAAAGCATAAGAGTACATCCGAACAACGGGGTATAGAAAACAAGAGGCCCAGGGACTACAGCGCTCACCTGAGTACATCAGCTAGGAAAAAGTCACATATCAGATAAAAACTGAAAGTTTACTGAGGTGGGGGGAGGCTTGATTTTTTTTGCCCCCAGGGGATCATGATTTGAACAAACTAGAATCTACACTACCTTAAGATATTCCATATAAATATCACAAATCATGGCTTTGAAGTAATTGAAAAGAAGTTTTTAAAAGGTTTCCCTAGATATTCCTATGAAAAACTTTGGTCGGCCATTTTGGCTCCCCCTACCCCCGGGGGTCATGATTTGAACAAACTGGAATCTACACTACCTGAGGATGATTCCATATAAATACCACTAATCATAGCTTTGAAGTAATTGAAAAGAAGATTTTAAAAGGTTTCCCTATATATCCCTTTGTAAAACTTGGGTCGGCCATTTTGGCCCCACCTTAGCCCCAGGGGTCATGATTTGAACAAACTTGAATCTACACTACCTGAGGATGATTCCACATGAGTTTCATCTTTCCTGGCCCAGTGGTTCTGGAGAAGAAGATTTTTAAAGATTTTTCCTATATATTCCTATGTAAAACTTGGGTCGGCCATTTTGGCCCCACCCTAGCCCCGGGGGTCATGATTTGAACAAACTGGAATCTACACTACCTGAGGATGATTCCACATGAGTTTCATCTTTCCTGGCCCAGTGGTTCTTGAGAAGAAGATTTTTAAAGATTTTTCCGATATATTCCTATGTAAAACTTGGGTCGGCCATTTTGGCCCCACCCTAGCCCCGGGGGTCATGATTTGAACAAACTTGAATCTACACTATTTGAGGATGATTCCACTTGAGTTTCATCTTTCCTGGCCCAGTGGTTCTGGAGAAGAAGATTTTTAAAGATTTTTCCTATATATTCCTATGGAAAACTTGGGTCGGCCATTTTGGCCCCACCCTAGCCCCGGGGGTGATGATTCAAACAAACTTGAATCTACACTACCTGAGGATGATTCCACATGAGTTTCATCTTTCCTGGCCCAGTGGTTCTGGAGAAGAAGATTTTTTAAAAATGCCATTAATTTTTCTCTAATTCATAATTATCTCCCCTTGGAAAAGGGCGTGGCCCTTCATTTGAACAAAATTGAATCCCCTTCACCCAAGGATACTTTGTGCCAAGTTTGATTGAAATTGGCCCAGCGGTTCTTGAGAAGAAGTCGAAAATGTGAAAAGTTTACAGACAGACGGACGCCGGACAAAATGTGATCAGAAAAGTTCACTTGAGCTTTCGGCTCAGGTGAGCTAAAAAGGGAACAATGGAGAGTAAGGAAAACCCAGTGACGTCAATAAGACCAAACAATATGTTCACAAAGGGTTGTTTAAGGATCCCTAACTTGGGATTTTCCATCAGGGATTTCGTTGGTACCCCTATATAGGTTTTTTTTCTCCTTTATACGTATTGTTACGAGTAACAATGAGACACGGAATCAAGTTATTCAATGAATAAAGAATTTCAATATAAATACGAGAAGTTAAAAACAGGACGTCTTGGAGATTAAAAATATGGCCTGTATAGTGGAGATGGTATTCAGCTGTGTAGCCATAGTCAATGTAATACACAATAAGAGTCAAATGTGGGTTCGGTATTTAAATAATGAACTCATTCGAGAAGCGTTGACTTTTAATCAGCGGCGGTTTACTTTTACATAAGAAGATTGTATTGTCTCTTCCGTTTGCAAATAATGTGAGAGTTCCTAATACCCACAAAATCACTGTTTTTTTCTTAACAATATCATACCTCGATACATAATACATAAAAGTTAAACTGTCAACTGTAAGAGTCAATGCTTCTCGAAAAAGTTCATTACCTGTAGGATACAGGTAAAAATCGGAATCCAGTCAAGCATACGAATAGTGAACTTGTAGTAAATAAATCCAAGCATGCGTGTATACAGTTGAATGATTACGTTTGATGTTTTAAGACTAGGTGTTTTTCTCTTTTTGTCTATCCTTGCAGTCCCTTCTCCAAAAAAAAAAAATGACAGAAACAATTCAAAAACATTTCTTATTTTTAATTAAAGCAAAATCAACATTTCATTTAAGACAAATCCACACCACGCTTATCTGAAAGAAATAAAATAATTTCGATGTAAGATTTATCAATATTTCAAAGAGAACTTGTATTCCCCTTATTTTTTTTTCCAAAAAACTTTAAAGAATACTCTAAGTCCAAAGAAGAATCTTTTATACGATTAGAATTTAATGACCATATATTATATTTAAAAACTACTTACGATGTTTCTTTGTTTTCCTCCTTGTTAGCTCTTCTGAGCCAAAGGCTCAAAGAGCTAATGCTATGGCCATTTGTGCGGTGTGCGTCGTGCGGTGTGCGGTGTGCGGTGTGCGTTAACTTTTTAGAATATGGGCCATAACTCAAGAACCCCTTGGCCAATCCGTGTCAAATTTGTCACAGGGTATCCTTGGCCCAAGGGCTACCATTTATACTAAAATAAGGGTTGGGACCCTGAAACAAGGGGAGATAATCAGGAAAACAAAACCAAAAGTACTGGTTGCTAAAAAATCTTCTTCTCGAGAACCACCAGGCTGATTTTCACCAAATTTACATACAAGGATCAGGATATGTTGAAGATTAAAAATTGTTCAAGGCATGACCCTGGGGCAAAGGGCGTGGTCTCAAGGTCACTTTAAAGTTTACCTAAATTTACAATTAATAAAAATGTTCATATTTTGCTTACTATAAGGACTAGGATCATCAAATCTTGTAAGTTGATGCATCTTAGGACTTCACATCATGTTAACTCAAAAGTAGGTCAATGTGACCTACTTTTAGAATTTTGCGGGCATTTGTTTTCAAATTGTTTAAAAGGCATATTTTGATTACCTTCAAACCTACGATCATCAAACTTGGTCAGGAGATGCATCTTGGGACTCTGAAAAATGTCGACCAAAATGTAGGTCACGGTGACCTACTTTTGACATTTTATGGCTATATTTAAGTATCTTAGGTATTTATTGGCTTAGAATCATCAAACTTTGTGAGTTGATGCATCTTGGGTTTTCGGAGAATGTCGACCAAAAGTAGGTCACGCTGACCTACTTTTGACATTTTATGGCTATATTTATGTATCTCCAGTACTTATTGGCTTAGAATCATCAAACTTTGTCAGTTGATGCATCTTGGGTTTTCGGAGAATGTCGACCAAAAAGTAGGTCACGGTGACCTACTTTTGACATTTTATGGCTATATTTATGTATCTCTAGTACTTATTGGTTTAGAATCATCATACTTTGTCAGTTGATGCATCTTTAGTTTTCGGAGAATTTCAACCAAAAAGTAGGTCATGGTGACCTACTTCTGAATATCTCAGGTATTTATTGGCTTAGAATTATCAAACTTGGTCAGCAGATGCATCTTGGGACTCTAAAAAATGTCAATCAAAATGTAGGTCACAATGACCTACTTTCGACATTTTATAGCTATATTTAAGTATTCTCCGGTACTTATTGGCTTAGAATCATCAAACTTTGTCAGTTGATGCATCTTGGTTTTTTTTCGGAGAATGTTGACCAAAAAGTAGGTCACGGTGACCTACTTTTTGACATTTTATGGCTATATTTATGTATCTCTAGTACTTATCGATTTAGAATCATCATACTTTGTCAGTTGATGCATCTTTGGTTTTCGGAGAATGTCGACCTAAGAGTAGGTCATGGTGACCTACTTTTGAATATCTCAGGTATTTATTGGCTTAGAATTATCAAACTTGGTCAGCAGATGCATCTTGGGACTCTAAAAAATGTCAACCAAAATGTAGGTCACAATGACCAACTTTCGACATTTTATGGCTATATTTAAGTATCCCTGGTACTTATTGATTAAGAATCATCATACTTTGTCAGTTGATGCATCTTGAGTTTTCTGAGAATGTGGACTAAAGAGTAGGTCACAGTGACCTACTTTTGAATATCTCAGGTATTTATTGGCTTAGAATTATCAAACTTAGTCAGCAGATGCATCTTGGGACTCTGAAAAATGTTGACTAAAATGTAGGTCACGATGACCTACTTTCGACATTTTATGGCTATATTTAAGTATTTTAGGTATTTATTGGCTTAGAATAATCATACTTTGTCACTTGATGCATTTTGTGATTTCCAAGAATGTAGACCAAAAAGTAGTTCTAATTGGCTAAGAATCATCAAACTTTGTCAGGTGATGCAACTTGGGTCTTTAATAGGATACTTAGGGTTAGAGGCTTCAAATACAAGTGATAGGTTGTACAATTTATCAGAAGAGCGATTCAAGGCCCTTGGGCCTCTTGTTTTCTTTTTCCTCCTCCTTGTTGTTATCTTTTTCCTCGTCATCAGGGCTAAAAACAGTTGTCAAGACCGATAAACTTAAAAGTAGGTCACCGTGACCTACTTTTTGAACTTTATGACTTGTCCTTTTTAAAACATTTAATCCCATTATTTCAGGCACTGAAAGGGTTAGAATCATCAAATCTTGTAAGTTGCTGCATCATGGGACCTTAAAACATATTTAAGAAAAAGTAGGTCACTGTGACCAATTTTAGAATTTTGCAGGCAATTGTTTTCAAATTGTTTAAAAGGCATATTTTGATTACCTTCAAACCTACGATCATCAAACTTGGTCAGGAGATGCATCTTGGGACTCTGAAAAATGTCGACCAAAATGTAGGTCACGGTGACCTACTTTTGACATTTTATGGCTATATTTAAGTATCTTAGGTATTTATTGGCTTAGAATCATCAAACTTTGTGAGTTGATGCATCTTGGGTTTTCGGAGAATGTCGACCAAAAAGTAGGTCACGGTGACCTACTTTTGACATTTTATGGCTATATTTATGTATCTCCAGTACTTATTGGCTTAGAATCATCAAACTTTGTGAGTTGATGCATCTTCGGTTTTCGGAGAATGTCGACCAAAAAGTAGGTCACGGTGACCTACTTTTGACATTTTATGGCTATATTTATGTATCTCTAGTACTTATTGGTTTAGAATCATCATACTTTGTCAGTTGATGCATCTTTAGTTTTCGGAGAATTTCAACCAAAAAGTAGGTCATGGTGACCTACTTCTGAATATCTCAGGTATTTATTGGCTTAGAATTATCAAACTTGGTCAGCAGATGCATCTTGGGACTCTAAAAAATGTCAATCAAAATGTAGGTCACAATGACCTACTTTCGACATTTTATAGCTATATTTAAGTATTCTCCGGTACTTATTGGCTTAGAATCATCAAACTTTGTCAGTTGATGCATCTTGGTTTTTTTTCGGAGAATGTTGACCAAAAAGTAGGTCACGGTGACCTACTTTTTGACATTTTATGGCTATATTTATGTATCTCTAGTACTTATCGATTTAGAATCATCATACTTTGTCAGTTGATGCATCTTTGGTTTTCGGAGAATGTCGACCTAAGAGTAGGTCATGGTGACCTACTTTTGAATATCTCAGGTATTTATTGGCTTAGAATTATCAAACTTGGTCAGCAGATGCATCTTGGAACTCTAAAAAATGTCAACCAAAATGTAGGTCACAATGACCAACTTTCGACATTTTATGGCTATATTTAAGTATCCCTGGTACTTATTGATTAAGAATCATCATACTTTGTCAGTTGATGCATCTTGAGTTTTCTGAGAATGTTGACTAAAGAGTAGGTCACAGTGACCTACTTTTGAATATCTCAGGTATTTATTGGCTTAGAATTATCAAACTTAGTCAGCAGATGCATCTTGGGACTCTGAAAAATGTTGACGAAAATGTAGGTCACGATGACCTACTTTCGACATTTTATGGCTATATTTAAGTATTTTAGGTATTTATTGGCTTAGAATAATCATACTTTGTCACTTGATGCATTTTGTGATTTCCAAGAATGTAGACCAAAAAGTAGTTCTAATTGGCTAAGAATCATCAAACTTCGTCAGGTGATGCAACTTGGGTCTTTAATAGGATACTTAGGGTTAGAGGCTTCAAATACAAGTGATAGGTTGTACAATTTATCAGAAGAGCGATTCAAGGCCCTTGGGCCTCTTGTTTTCTTTTTCCTCCTCCTTGTTGTTATCTTTTTCCTCGTCATCAGGGCTAAAAACAGTTGTCAAGACCGATAAACTTAAAAGTAGGTCACCGTGACCTACTTTTTGAACTTTATGACTTGTCCTTTTTAAAACATTTAATCCCATTATTTCAGGCACTGAAAGGGTTAGAATCATCAAATCTTGTAAGTTGCTGCATCATGGGACCTTAAAACATATTTAAGAAAAAGTAGGTCACTGTGACCAATTTTAGAATTTTGCAGGCAATTGTTTTCAAATTGTTTAAAAGGCATATTTTGATTACCTTCAAACCTACGATCATCAAACTTGGTCAGGAGATGCATCTTGGGACTCTGAAAAATGTCGACCAAAATGTAGGTCACGGTGACCTACTTTTGACATTTTATGGCTATATTTAAGTATCTTAGGTATTTATTGGCTTAGAATCATCAAACTTTGTGAGTTGATGCATCTTGGGTTTTCGGAGAATGTCGACCAAAAAGTAGGTCACGGTGACCTACTTTTGACATTTTATGGCTATATTTATGTATCTCCAGTACTTATTGGCTTAGAATCATCAAACTTTGTGAGTTGATGCATCTTAGGTTTTCGGAGAATGTCGACCAAAAAGTAGGTCACGGTGACCTACTTTTGACATTTTATGGCTATATTTATGTATCTCTAGTACTTATTGGTTTAGAATCATCATACTTTGTCAGTTGATGCATCTTTAGTTTTCGGAGAATTTCAACCAAAAAGTAGGTCATGGTGACCTACTTCTGAATATCTCAGGTATTTATTGGCTTAGAATTATCAAACTTGGTCAGCAGATGCATCTTGGGACTCTAAAAAATGTCAATCAAAATGTAGGTCACAATGACCTACTTTCGACATTTTATAGCTATATTTAAGTATTCTCCGGTACTTATTGGCTTAGAATCATCAAACTTTGTCAGTTGATGCATCTTGGTTTTTTTTCGGAGAATGTTGACCAAAAAGTAGGTCACGGTGACCTACTTTTTGACATTTTATGGCTATATTTATGTATCTCTAGTACTTATCGATTTAGAATCATCATACTTTGTCAGTTGATGCATCTTTGGTTTTCGGAGAATGTCGACCTAAGAGTAGGTCATGGTGACCTACTTTTGGATATCTCAGGTATTTATTGGCTTAGAATTATCAAACTTTGTCAGCAGATGCATCTTGGGACTCTAAAAAATGTCAATCAAAATGTAGGTCACAATGACCAACTTTCGACATTTTATGGCTATATTTAAGTATCCCTGGTACTTATTGGCTTAGAATCATCAAACTTTGTCAGTTGATGCATCTTGAGTTTTCTGAGAATGTTGACTAAAGAGTAGGTCACAGTGACCTACTTTTGAATATCTCAGGTATTTATTGGCTTAGAATTATCAAACTTAGTCAGCAGATGCATCTTGGGACTCTGAAAAATGTTGACTAAAATGTAGGTCACGATGACCTACTTTCGACATTTTATGGCTATATTTAAGTATTTTAGGTATTTATTGGCTTAGAATAATCATACTTTGTCACTTGATGCATTTTGTGATTTCCAAGAATGTAGACCAAAAAGTAGTTCTAATTGGCTAAGAATCATCAAACTTTGTCAGGTGATGCAACTTGGGTCTTTAATAGGATACTTAGGGTTAGAGGCTTCAAATACAAGTGATAGGTTGTACAATTTATCAGAAGAGCGATTCAAGGCCCTTGGGCCTCTTGTTTTCTTTTTCCTCCTCCTTGTTGTTATCTTTTTCCTCGTCATCAGGGCTAAAAAACAGTTGTCAAGACCGATAAACTTAAAAGTAGGTCACCGTGACCTACTTTTTGAACTTTATGACTTGTCCTTTTTAAAACATTTAATCCCATTATTTCAGGCACTGAAAGGGTTAGAATCATCAAATCTTGTAAGTTGCTGCATCATGGGACCTTAAAACATATTTAAGAAAAAGTAGGTCACTGTGACCAATTTTAGAATTTTGCAGGCAATTGTTTTCAAATTGTTTAAAAGGCATATTTTGATTACCTTCAAACCTACGATCATCAAACTTGGTCAGGAGATGCATCTTGGGACTCTGAAAAATGTCGACCAAAATGTAGGTCACGGTGACCTACTTTTGACATTTTATGGCTATATTTAAGTATCTTAGGTATTTATTGGCTTAGAATCATCAAACTTTGTGAGTTGATGCATCTTGGGTTTTCGGAGAATGTCGACCAAAAAGTAGGTCACGGTGACCTACTTTTGACATTTTATGGCTATATTTATGTATCTCCAGTACTTATTGGCTTAGAATCATCAAACTTTGTGAGTTGATGCATCTTAGGTTTTCGGAGAATGTCGACCAAAAAGTAGGTCACGGTGACCTACTTTTGACATTTTATGGCTATATTTATGTATCTCTAGTACTTATTGGTTTAGAATCATCATACTTTGTCAGTTGATGCATCTTTAGTTTTCGGAGAATTTCAACCAAAAAGTAGGTCATGGTGACCTACTTCTGAATATCTCAGGTATTTATTGGCTTAGAATTATCAAACTTGGTCAGCAGATGCATCTTGGGACTCTAAAAAATGTCAATCAAAATGTAGGTCACAATGACCTACTTTCGACATTTTATAGCTATATTTAAGTATTCTCCGGTACTTATTGGCTTAGAATCATCAAACTTTGTCAGTTGATGCATCTTGGTTTTTTTTCGGAGAATGTTGACCAAAAAGTAGGTCACGGTGACCTACTTTTTGACATTTTATGGCTATATTTATGTATCTCTAGTACTTATCGATTTAGAATCATCATACTTTGTCAGTTGATGCATCTTTGGTTTTCGGAGAATGTCGACCTAAGAGTAGGTCATGGTGACCTACTTTTGAATATCTCAGGTATTTATTGGCTTAGAATTATCAAACTTGGTCAGCAGATGCATCTTGGAACTCTAAAAAATGTCAACCAAAATGTAGGTCACAATGACCAACTTTCGACATTTTATGGCTATATTTAAGTATCCCTGGTACTTATTGATTAAGAATCATCATACTTTGTCAGTTGATGCATCTTGAGTTTTCTGAGAATGTTGACTAAAGAGTAGGTCACAGTGACCTACTTTTGAATATCTCAGGTATTTATTGGCTTAGAATTATCAAACTTAGTCAGCAGATGCATCTTGGGACTCTGAAAAATGTTGACGAAAATGTAGGTCACGATGACCTACTTTCGACATTTTATGGCTATATTTAAGTATTTTAGGTATTTATTGGCTTAGAATAATCATACTTTGTCACTTGATGCATTTTGTGATTTCCAAGAATGTAGACCAAAAAGTAGTTCTAATTGGCTAAGAATCATCAAACTTCGTCAGGTGATGCAACTTGGGTCTTTAATAGGATACTTAGGGTTAGAGGCTTCAAATACAAGTGATAGGTTGTACAATTTATCAGAAGAGCGATTCAAGGCCCTTGGGCCTCTTGTTTTCTTTTTCCTCCTCCTTGTTGTTATCTTTTTCCTCGTCATCAGGGCTAAAAAACAGTTGTCAAGACCGATAAACTTAAAAGTAGGTCACCGTGACCTACTTTTTGAACTTTATGACTTGTCCTTTTTAAAACATTTAATCCCATTATTTCAGGCACTGAAAGGGTTAGAATCATCAAATCTTGTAAGTTGCTGCATCATGGGACCTTAAAACATATTTAAGAAAAAGTAGGTCACTGTGACCAATTTTAGAATTTTGCAGGCAATTGTTTTCAAATTGTTTAAAAGGCATATTTTGATTACCTTCAAACCTACGATCATCAAACTTGGTCAGGAGATGCATCTTGGGACTCTGAAAAATGTCGACCAAAATGTAGGTCACGGTGACCTACTTTTGACATTTTATGGCTATATTTAAGTATCTTAGGTATTTATTGGCTTAGAATCATCAAACTTTGTGAGTTGATGCATCTTGGGTTTTCGGAGAATGTCGACCAAAAAGTAGGTCACGGTGACCTACTTTTGACATTTTATGGCTATATTTATGTATCTCTAGTACTTATCCGTTTAGAATCATCATACTTTGTCAGTTGATGCATCTTAGGTTTTCGGAGAATGTCGACCAAAAAGTAGGTCACGGTGACCTACTTTTGACATTTTATGGCTATATTTATGTATCTCTAGTACTTATTGGTTTAGAATCATCATACTTTGTCAGTTGATGCATCTTTAGTTTTCGGAGAATTTCAACCAAAAAGTAGGTCATGGTGACCTACTTCTGAATATCTCAGGTATTTATTGGCTTAGAATTATCAAACTTGGTCAGCAGATGCATCTTGGGACTCTAAAAAATGTCAATCAAAATGTAGGTCACAATGACCTACTTTCGACATTTTATAGCTATATTTAAGTATTCTCCGGTACTTATTGGCTTAGAATCATCAAACTTTGTCAGTTGATGCATCTTGGTTTTTTTTCGGAGAATGTTGACCAAAAAGTAGGTCACGGTGACCTACTTTTTGACATTTTATGGCTATATTTATGTATCTCTAGTACTTATCGATTTAGAATCATCATACTTTGTCAGTTGATGCATCTTTGGTTTTCGGAGAATGTCGACCTAAGAGTAGGTCATGGTGACCTACTTTTGAATATCTCAGGTATTTATTGGCTTAGAATTATCAAACTTGGTCAGCAGATGCATCTTGGGACTCTAAAAAATGTCAACCAAAATGTAGGTCACAATGACCAACTTTCGACATTTTATGGCTATATTTAAGTATCCCTGGTACTTATTGATTAAGAATCATCATACTTTGTCAGTTGATGCATCTTGAGTTTTCTGAGAATGTTGACTAAAGAGTAGGTCACAGTGACCTACTTTTGAATATCTCAGGTATTTATTGGCTTAGAATTATCAAACTTAGTCAGCAGATGCATCTTGGGACTCTGAAAAATGTTGACTAAAATGTAGGTCACGATGACCTACTTTCGACATTTTATGGCTATATTTAAGTATTTTAGGTATTTATTGGCTTAGAATAATCATACTTTGTCACTTGATGCATTTTGTGATTTCCAAGAATGTAGACCAAAAAGTAGTTCTAATTGGCTAAGAATCATCAAACTTTGTCAGGTGATGCAACTTGGGTCTTTAATAGGATACTTAGGGTTAGAGGCTTCAAATACAAGTGATAGGTTGTACAATTTATCAGAAGAGCGATTCAAGGCCCTTGGGCCTCTTGTTTTCTTTTTCCTCCTCCTTGTTGTTATCTTTTTCCTCGTCATCAGGGCTAAAAAACAGTTGTCAAGACCGATAAACTTAAAAGTAGGTCACCGTGACCTACTTTTTGAACTTTATGACTTGTCCTTTTTAAAACATTTAATCCCATTATTTCAGGCACTGAAAGGGTTAGAATCATCAAATCTTGTAAGTTGCTGCATCATGGGACCTTAAAACATATTTAAGAAAAAGTAGGTCACTGTGACCAATTTTAGAATTTTGCAGGCAATTGTTTTCAAATTGTTTAAAAGGCATATTTTGATTACCTTCAAACCTACGATCATCAAACTTGGTCAGGAGATGCATCTTGGGACTCTGAAAAATGTCGACCAAAATGTAGGTCACGGTGACCTACTTTTGACATTTTATGGCTATATTTAAGTATCTTAGGTATTTATTGGCTTAGAATCATCAAACTTTGTGAGTTGATGCATCTTGGGTTTTCGGAGAATGTCGACCAAAAAGTAGGTCACGGTGACCTACTTTTGACATTTTATGGCTATATTTATGTATCTCCAGTACTTATTGGCTTAGAATCATCAAACTTTGTGAGTTGATGCATCTTAGGTTTTCGGAGAATGTCGACCAAAAAGTAGGTCACGGTGACCTACTTTTGACATTTTATGGCTATATTTATGTATCTCTAGTACTTATTGGTTTAGAATCATCATACTTTGTCAGTTGATGCATCTTTAGTTTTCGGAGAATTTCAACCAAAAAGTAGGTCATGGTGACCTACTTCTGAATATCTCAGGTATTTATTGGCTTAGAATTATCAAACTTGGTCAGCAGATGCATCTTGGGACTCTAAAAAATGTCAATCAAAATGTAGGTCACAATGACCTACTTTCGACATTTTATAGCTATATTTAAGTATTCTCCGGTACTTATTGGCTTAGAATCATCAAACTTTGTCAGTTGATGCATCTTGGTTTTTTTTCGGAGAATGTTGACCAAAAAGTAGGTCACGGTGACCTACTTTTTGACATTTTATGGCTATATTTATGTATCTCTAGTACTTATCGATTTAGAATCATCATGCTTTGTCAGTTGATGCATCTTTGGTTTTCGGAGAATGTCGACCTAAGAGTAGGTCATGGTGACCTACTTTTGAATATCTCAGGTATTTATTGGCTTAGAATTATCAAACTTGGTCAGCAGATGCATCTTGGAACTCTAAAAAATGTCAACCAAAATGTAGGTCACAATGACCAACTTTCGACATTTTATGGCTATATTTAAGTATCCCTGGTACTTATTGATTAAGAATCATCATACTTTGTCAGTTGATGCATCTTGAGTTTTCTGAGAATGTTGACTAAAGAGTAGGTCACAGTGACCTACTTTTGAATATCTCAGGTATTTATTGGCTTAGAATTATCAAACTTAGTCAGCAGATGCATCTTGGGACTCTGAAAAATGTTGACGAAAATGTAGGTCACGATGACCTACTTTCGACATTTTATGGCTATATTTAAGTATTTTAGGTATTTATTGGCTTAGAATAATCAAACTTTGTCAGTTGATGCATTTTGTGATTTCCAAGAATGTAGACCAAAAAGTAGTTCTAATTGGCTAAGAATCATCAAACTTTGTCAGGTGATGCAACTTGGGTCTTTAATAGGATACTTAGGGTTAGAGGCTTCAAATACAAGTGATAGGTTGTACAATTTATCAGAAGAGCGATTCAAGGCCCTTGGGCCTCTTGTTTTCTTTTTCCTCCTCCTTGTTGTTATCTTTTTCCTCGTCATCAGGGCTAAAAAACAGTTGTCAAGACCGATAAACGTTTTATCTTAAAACGATTGTGTGAAAATCTCTCTTTGAAAAAAAAATAATAAGTAACTGCAGGAGGATATTTTCAATTACCTTAAATTAAAGGTGGACATCTTAAGTAAATCAAAAGTACTCCCCAAAAGGGAGAACCTCTCCATCTTGCCCTGGTTGTTACTACTGGAATAATAAAAGTTCAATATAAATAAAAAAATACATTTTAAAGGAGGGAAAGCTCAGGTATGATTTGAAAAAAAAAACAAATCACTTACTCATCACTTATTGTGATGATGTCGACAATGGGACTGTAAAAAAAATCAATGTTTAATAATGATGTGTAAGAAGTGTATACATTATTTTTCGTATTTTAAGACTAATCATTGCAATAAATATACTTACGGATTCCTCCTCCTTGGGGCATTGGGTGGCTGCCTGTACAGAAGAAAATAAAAGGGGGAAAATAGTTAAAATATTTTTACTAACAATTTAGAAGATGAAATTTGACCAAAATCCTTTTAGAAAAAAAATACTAACTCCAATGCCGCCGCGGGGCGCTGAGGGGTCTCGCTATAAAAAAAGGATACACAATTTGCAAATGAAAGAGTATACACTATTGCCTTTAATATGAAGAAGAGAAAAATTGTCTAAATTCATGACGAAAACAATACTAACTCTGTTGCCATCACTATTCGGCGTCTACTGGGTTCTCAGTGGGTGTACTGAAAAATGAGAAAAAAATGCAAATTGAAAGATGATCTTTTATGGTAACAATGTCAATTTAAAAAAAATATATATGATTTTTTCAATATAATCATTAATCTTGATAGTGAAAAAAAATTAATGTATGTTAATTTTACCCGATCATAATACCTTCGATGAGAATTATTTATGCTGAACTAAGTGAAAAAAGAAGGAAATCTTTTCAAGTAGAAGTAGAAAAAGGTAAAATTATGGGAAATACCTGGTCATTGGCGCCCTTCTTTTGTTGGAATAATAATCCATGCTATAAATGAAAAAAACCCAGAAATTAATATTGGACATACCTGATGCTTAAGAATAACATCCGAAGAATCATAACTCCAGGAAAGAATAAAAATACTCACGGGCAGGGCAGTCTCCCCAGTTGTACACATATTATTGTTATACCCTTATGAATATCATTCTATATATTTATTACTAATAAAAAGTCCAACAAAAGAACTGTTAATTACTGCGGTCTAACAATTTCACTATTGACCGGTCTTACATAAGAATTGTTAGACCGCAACGTCACTCGTCTGTTACGTCACAAGTAATTAATCATCGTTCAATATCGGCGACGCGAAAATAGCCGAAGTTAAGAGCTACAAGAGTTATTGCTAACAGCACGGTTAGGAAGAAGGGAAGAGTATGTTTTGTGATGAATAATTTTTGTGATACAATAGACATATAATTGATTTTGTTCTTTCTCAGCTTGATGTTTTCAATTTACTAAAGAAGCCATAATTTTCCATAAAAATAATTGATTATATAGCGTGTATTGAATAAATTGATCAGTTTTAAGTGAGCCTGCGGCCTCGGGCAACATTTTCACCTTCAGGTCCAACAAATCATATGTTGCCCTCATACCCAGTCAATAACTGTATATTGTTAATTTTTCAATGATTTTCCTAACATCATCACAAATACAATGCCTTAAAATAAATAAATAAATAAATAAATATCTCTGAAAAGAAGTTGCAATTTTTTTTTCTGACTAAAAAATGAGAAAACATGAAATACCGTTCCATGTTGAAAGAGGAGGGTCCAAAAAAAAAAGGAGTGAAGATTTAGCGCGTTTTTCCTCTTTTTAGGTCTCATGTTTAAACTCAGGTGACCTATTGCTATCTTTTTTCGTCCGTCGTCGTGCGTTGTGCGTTAACATTTGAACATTTTCAGCTTCTTCTCTGCAACCACTGAACCAATATCAACCAAATTTGGCCTAAACCTGAGGGGTGGGGCCAAAACCACTAAACTTAATGCAATATTTAAAAATCTTCTTCTTTACTCCTGGACATCAAGCAGTCAAACTGTTTGCATGATTGTAAACAGCATTGAGTCCTTTACCAAGATTGTGAAATTCATAAACCCCATTTATTCTTTTTTTTTCGTAAACATAATGAACAGTATTTAATTGCACCCTGTACAGTAAGAATATGGTTGAATTTTATTTTATGAAGGTCCTATTTGTAATTCACTAACACTGAGGTTTGTAAAAGATGCATTTGGGTACTGTTTGTCTAACATTTCATCCAGTGTATAAATTCCCGAGCGTTAAAATGAAAAACTGGTTGGGTTCTATTCAAACACCTGGTGTTTCAATGTCGATATTGAAATTTTTCATGAAGTCCTGAATATAATTCACCAACTTAGAGGTTTGTAACAGGTCCATTCGGACATTGTCCACAAGTTCGTTAAGGGCATTCAAAACCTAGGTGGGTTCTATTCAAACACCTGCTGCACATGTTTCAATGTCAATATTGAAATTTTTTCATAAAGCCCTGAATATAATTCACCAACATAGAGGTTTGTAGCAGGTCCATTCGGACATTGTCCACAAGTTCATTCAGGGCATCCAGTTCCTCTTTAAGAGGAAACTGGATGGGTTTATTCCAAAACCCCGGTGCTTCAATCGGCGTAAGTCCCGAGGTTTGAGTTTGGGTTGACAGAGGGACGACCGGTGGAGACACTGGGCTGTACACTGGCGGGGATTGGGTTGGTGCCCATGTCTCTTGGAACATCGTTGTAGATGCGCTTTTCTCGGTGAACGAAGTATTAAGCAAATCTCTTGTAGTCATTCTCTTCTCCAATTTTATATATTTCGAAGGGTTTTCCTGTCTGTTTCAAAGAAAGTAATGAAATCTTTTTTAAACAACCATATAACAGAATTAAACTTTTTAAAAGATTATGAAGGAATTAATTTTTAAAAATATAAGGGTATACATTTAATGTTTTAAGAATTTCAACTACATTTAATCTGTTCAAGACACTGAATATTTGTTGCATAAAAAATCTCGACACTCGAACATAAATTCAATACTTGAAATTTTTCAACAAAGGGTCTTCTTGTTCAATCTGTTGTGTGATCACCCCCGCTTTCACAGGTTGCTTTCCAAATTTTTTTCGATTCAAAATTAGGGAATCCTCTGCTTCTTCAATCTTCCTCTTTTTCGATAAAGGGGATTTGTATGGATCCTTTGGAGAATTTCTATTTTTTAAAAAAATAAAAGTAAGTGAATTTAAAAAAGAAAAATAAAATTATCTTTGGTCAAAAACGATTCAAAGATGCTAGACGACAGCAGGTAAATTTGAAATATTTTCTGTTTAAATTTTATTTTATTTCTTTATTTCTTTTTGGTATATCTTCTTTAAGCGCTTAAAAATCAAAAGCAACAATGAAAAGCGTTGAAATTATAACTTACCCTGAATCAAATATCACAGAGAAGTTGTGCTCCAACTCAATCCACTCCTCTTCGAAGTCCTGGATGTTATATGTTTGTGCACTTTTTTTATTTTACTTTTTGTGATTGTTCTGCTTTATTTATTTAGTTATATTTATTATAAAAATTAAAAAAAAATTAAAATAAAAAAATCGATTTAAATTTTCATGAATCTAAATAACAATAAATTTTTAAGTAATTTCATGCTTCACGTATAGGAATAATATCCAATGTAATATATCAACTTTTATTAATCTTAATAAAAATACAATTAACTATAAACTTTTAAACTTCATTTAAAAAAAAAATTAATAAATAACGAGATGTCTTAAGTAAGACATTAATGTCATAATGTAATAACTTACTGAAATTCAAAGAAATTCAAAGAAATTCAAAGAATGACTCTGCTTTCTAATCGTTACGTTTTTCCAAGTTGACTTTTTACAATGATGACATTAACGGTTATTCTTCATTTTTTATATCCCAGGGGTGGGTCTTCTGCGCCTTCTAGTTGCCATGGGGGGTTTCTATTTTTATATTATTTTGGTTGGATAAGGGAGGCGTGTTCTAGTTGTCATGGGGCTATCTATTTTTATTTCTAATAAAGTCTATTATAATGAAAGGGTTGGGGACCATTGGGTATGGGGAGGGTGGGATAAGGGAGGTGTGTTCTCGTTGTCAAGAGGGATCTCTATTTTTATCAGTTTAAATTTTTTACCTTTAAAACTGCCGCGACCTTATTATACGGCTGCGCGTAAAGCATGTCGGTATCACGTGAAACTTAAAGTATGAACAGATAGATTAGAGTTATTTAAAAAAAATATATGAATTCCTTAAAAATAAAAAAAGTTAGATGAAAAATGTAAATTTTTCGCAATGATTCCTTATGTAAAATTGAAACAAATTGGGGAAAATAAGGGAGGGGGGGTAATTCGAAATTAAATACACTTTATTTTTCTTACATTTTTAAAAGAAACAATGTCACTGAAAACTTGTAAATTGCACAGTATTCTTTTTAGCCGGGCTTATTGCTCAAAGAGTAATTGCCGGCTTATGTGATCCTGTTCAAGACAGGATGTTGACCCCATAGTCGCCATTTTAAAGTTACGTGCAAAAATATAGTTCTTACTCTCAACCGCTTTTGAGATAATACAAACGCTATATAAAGCAGCAAAAATAAAACGAAGTTTTATCTATATAAAATAAACATTAGTAGTAATGACTTTGAAAACTTCATAAGTCAAAGAACATAGTTCATTAGCATAAGGATTTTTGATAATCAGTGTTACCGTAGTTCCCTACACATACGAGGTAAAGCAGGAGAGGGAACCAGACTGGCCTGTTTGTTTACATTCAGCTGCGGTACCAGATTAATTCTGATTCTGACAAAATCGGACCGTGGCATTAGGATTGAAAAACTCACTTTCAGTGTCTTATCATTTATATTGATAGTTTTAAAATAATTTTTTCATCAGAATATAGACGTGATTCATGTAAGAAATCCATTTTACTCTGTAAATGAGCCCGGCTCTCTGTACTTCTGAGTACTTTGATTTTTTTAATACGATAGTAATATTCGCCATTGTGATAGTTTTAAAGTATGCAAACATAAATTAACAAAGTTAAACCAATTCAAGTCAGGTTTTGAAAATTTTAAAAACTAGGAGAGAGAGAGAGTGTGTGTATTTATTATCATAGTCCGAAATAACTAACGTTTTTTTTCCTGGCCTTTAACGATTTGATGGTACGTAAAGTATTAAAATCGTAAAAAAGCCAGGAAAACGCCAGATACTTCGGATTGTTATTATCATAGACCTGTATTTTTAATCATCATATCTACAGATTTTTTCACATGTACATGTTCATTTAGATATATCTTTGGATATCACAGTGCATAAGTGACCCTCACTGACAAAGATCGTTTGGTAAATAGATTAACGATTGCGGTATGATTTTTTTTTATTTCATTGTTTTAGGAATGCCGATTTGTCCTTAAGTACCAGCCCTCATTCTCCTTCAACGCTTTGTCTTTGGAAGAAGGATATGGATTAACGAACAGTATTCAATCTCAAAGTCCATACAACAATACAAAATAAGAACAGAGCAAACACGGACCCTCGAAACATCAGAGGTGGGATCAGGTGCCAAAGGGGAGTGAGCATCCCCTGCCGACCGGTCCCACCCGCCGTGTGCTCCTTCTCATAATCGGGAAATAACGGGAAAATCCGTTGTCAATTCAGTATTTAAATAACAGAACTAAAAATTAGTTTGAAAAACGTCAGTCAGCATTTGACTCAATGATAAACTGTATTTGCTGACAAGGTCATTGTATCGACCATAGAACTTACGAAATGATGACTTTAAACGAGACTGCTGATATTCTTGTTTCGTCAACTTGCTTGTCAATAATTACCTCCTTTAACAAATTGTTCATACGCAGAGCATGCTCTTGCGTATTGAATCAACTGAGATATATATATACACCGTATGCAGGTGATGAAGGTATATTGCTGCATAAGTAAGGGAGTTGACGATAGAAAAGATAAAGTCATCGCGTTTATCATATTGCTTGGTTGTTAGATTATCATTAGTGTCTTTTTCAAGTAAAATTCCAAATATGAAGTAGAAGTGTCGGACTCTGTGGTATCTTTATCTCAAGATCACCAGGATATATCATATCGACGTAGGAATGGGAATTATAATTATTAATTGAAAATACATCGTCGGTATATGTAAATGTCGAGTTGAAGGCCACAGCAAGTGTTTTCTTCTTTTCACGCATAACATTTTGTATAAATTCTGCTTCATATGAATATAAAATTAAGTCTGCTAATAACGGAGCGCAATTTGTATTGGAATTCCAATAGATTGTTGGAATACCTGATCTCCCAAAACTACATAGATGTTGTCAATCAGAAACTCAAGCATCTTCTTGATGTCAACTTCAGAGTACTTATGTGTGTAATCAGAATCTGTTTAAACAAAAACAATTTTACAAATGACAAATAACGAGGTAAGTAAATTTACGAGTTCCATTTTTATTGAAGAAGCAGCTGTCAAAGATATCAAAAAGCCTGGATTTTAATTTGTCGTGGGGAATTGTTGCGTGTCGTAAGTTTTTAAGATGTTGATTTTTGTAAGGTCTTGCGACTTCAAAGTGTCCAAAAGTTCTTTAGCATTTTTTAGTATCCACATCTGATTCACACCACTTCTTGAATATATAGTTGCACAGTACTCTTGAAGTTTTTCCTTCACTACTGTCAATATCTTAGTGAGGAGTAACGAAAGAGGCTTGGTTTAACATTTACTGGAACCTGCAATGTATCTTTGTCTGTAAGGATTCTTATGAAGTTTTGGAATCCTATATATATATATATATATATATATATATTTCAGATTGACTGAAATATAAACAAAGATAATATGAAACACTTGAATTTCATACAAAATAAACTTGCACTCATAATAAACTGGTATTTCATATAGTTGAAAGAAATTACTATGGATAAAAGTAACAATGTAAAAGGGACTTATGACACTAAATGGCTTCCATAGAAATAAAATTTGCAGCATGACATTTAGAAGTATTAAACCACAAATATTACGTCAAAATTATCAAAATATATTCTGAGATAACTTGTAACATTATCAATATATCACTTAGCAAATAATTCATAGAAAGATGTACAAATTAAAACAAGGCTATTTTTACATTATCAACAGACGACATGTTTCCAGTATGAGAGCTTCAATAATTACACATAAAACTTCTTTAAGCCTCTTAAAAAAGTATAAACTTATAGAGATAATCATTTTACAGAATAATTAAGTGTTTACAAATAAGTACAAACTCTGTGATAGGCCTAAATTATGAAGAATATGTAGTAGAAGAATAAGTGGCGTTCAACCACGTTAACAAATGGCGGGCTTATATACAACAATTTTACCAAAAAAACACAAAAGAATTCACATAAGAGTTCTAACATGAAAAATCAATAATCAAAGAAAGATAACTCTCACTTGACAGAACAATATTCAAATAAATTGAATTTTCACATGGTTCTGACTAATAAATTTCAATACTATTTATCAAAAGAAAAAAAACTTCAGGATTTTTTGAATCAAGGGATATGATTACAGTATGAATGTATGTACATGGTTGAACATTGTTTTTATTTTTTATTTTTATATGACTCTCTCTCTCTGTCTTCCAATCTGAAAAAAAACTCAACATTCTTCTTATCATTTTTTCCCTTTTTTTTCTTTTGATTTCTTTTTTTTATTATAATATCTGTTACCGAATATTAGAGGAAAAAAGTGTATAAATTTCGGGTCACCCCGACCAACGTGTCACGTGTCCAGAAGTCCGTGCAAAGAACAAGGTTCGCTTTTGCCTTATTTGGCCCTGTGAATTTCTGAAAAAACTGAAACTGCATAGTTTTAGTTAACAATGCATTAAATATCACTTAGATCATCTATCAAAAATGACGTCATTTTCTGGCTAGGCAATGCATTATGAAGTCACGAAATGCATCAATTTCCTCATATTCTGAAAAAGTCTACAAAAACGGCAAATTTTTAATGATATTTTTTTATATTTTATATAGAGCGCAACCTCTGATCTAAATTATGAAACAAGTAAATGATAGAACGGTTTCTGAGGATTCATGAACATGTTTTATTTTTTAGATCAGAGAGTGCGCTCATATTATTTTTCTTCACTGAAAGTACTCAATTATACCTGTTTACCTAAAAATTCAAGAACATTGCAATTTCATAAAGCCAGTTCTCCTAGACCTGGACTTTAAGAAGAAATTTTTTAATAGGATATGGAAGCACCAAGTCTCTATTTTATTTTAATGCTTCAAATAGAAAATCGAGTGTTGATCAGTTAATTGGTATATCTACAGGGCTATTTTATGCATAAAGTGAACCGATTTCTTTCGCGCACTTTCAGAGATGATCATGATAGCCAGGAGTATGAGGGTGTTGTATGTTTTCACGCTATGGTTTTGCTTGTGGACGGATGTACACGATGTTGGCCGAAAAGTTTAGTCAATCGTGTTATGAACTGTAAACACATTTATTCGAATGTGTGACCCTAACGATCCCGAACAACTGGGAGAGTGTACGAGAGCTTAGGGTTTCGAGGTGTTCCACGAGAGTAACAGTCGAAGGGGGTCTATCAATGATATCGATGCTGTCAGAGATAGACGTGGAAATATCTGCAGTGGAACAAAAGGTAGTGTGTGTACAACTTAGAACAAAATACGGTAATGATTGTAATCGTGAGAAAGTACATAATTATCATAATAATGCATTCAAATTTAAAAAGAAATTTAAAAAAAAGATATGTAGATTTTCAGAATGATGCTATAGAATGGGTGAATTGTGGTTTTTTATTAACTTCATGTAATCATTTGGAGTGACATCTATAATATAATGAAACTGCTAGATCCATCCGTGCAACATGTCACGCGATTCTCTCTGACGTGATCTCTATTAATAGAAAATATTGAATGACGTCGTCTACAATCATAACTACTCGGCCATTTCTACTACGGAAAATGGCCGAGTAGTTACGAATGTAACATCTATCCTGTTCCTAAAGGATGTAAACAAATGGCGTCGTCCGGACTTTTTAAATTTTTTTTTTAAAAATCCACAATGGGCTTACCTGTCAAGTACACTATACCTCATTTTTTTCATCCCAAACAAAAAAAAGTTGTTCTGTTTGGAAAAAGAAAATCATATGAGCTTAGAAACTTTAGTTAGATAAGCATTGTAGGTACAGATATGTCAAGTGGGAAGTCCATTGCTACCCAGACGCCACCAAGTGTATCTACTCGTACCCAGAAGCCACCAATTGTATTAACACGTACCCAGATGCAACCACGTGTATCTTTACCTACCCAGATGCCCCCACGTGTATCTTATTCTACACCCGCAACCCAGATGCTACCACGTCAAATAATGGATAAATTAATTATTATGGATATGAAATTGGTATTATGTATTACACAGCATCTTTTTTTACTTGTACACTTGTATATAAAATTGTTTTCTTATAAAGATGAAAAAAATAATGCTGAAAAATGTGAAAAAATCTTAGGATTTGAAAAATAAATAATATGTAACTTTTTATCAACATACATGCTAATGTATATAACAAGATAAACATATTGTGTGCAGGTGCTTGGTCCTTATTATGGCAAATTAGATTTACAAAGAGTTTGCAAATACTTGAGATATGGTTATTCATTGTACTAAGTTATCATTTACATAGAAAATGAATTAAGGGTGTTTATATCTGCTCAATATATTTGATATATATGTATGTAGCGATGTTCTCAAT